>NC_056743.1:1195484733-1195487233 GCF_019279795.1 Protopterus annectens | reverse complement strand
CTGGCTAGTGGAGAATTAAGTTTACCTTTAGGCTGTTTTCAAATCATAAACTCCTTGTACACATTTTTTTGGGCTATGCAAACATGTATGTGTTCTTTGAGTCACCTTCCTGATTGTACTAAGTTATATTCCTTGTGTAATACAGCACCACTTGTGTTGAATTTGTTTCAGAACCAGAATCAGTATCACATTTATTGGTTAAGTATGCAGGCATACAAGGAATTTGACTCCAGTTTCAGTGACTCTCCAAGTATGAATTACATAAGTGACATACATACAACTGTAAAGAACAAGACAAACGACATACATGCAACTATTAAGAACAAGACAAAAAAATAAATATACATATACATACAAGGTGCAAAGTGCAACTCAGTGCAAGAAAAACTGAAATAAACTCTGAAAGAAACAAGTATTAGCAATATGTAAACAATACTATAGAATCCTCGGAGGCTTGGGAAAAAGACTATCCCAACCTAATAAGTTGAGTTAACTGTTTATGAACTTGATGGCCCGTGGAAAAAAAGATTCTTATATCTGCTTGTTTTGGTGCGTATTAATCTACAATGCCTGGCTGATGGTAATATTTATTTATTTATTTACAGTTTGATTACCGGGGATGTCCACTCGGCTCAAAGAGCCCATTTTCATTGGAGGCCTGGGGAGAAAAGCTCCATATTACAAGCAATTAAACAAAAATGAAATAATACAAAGTAATGAGAAAAGGTACAAATGCATAATGGCAAGACAGTTCATAAACATATTTACAAAGTTGTATAAATAACTATTTGTACAATAATTAAGTGATAGAGGCAAGAGAAGAGTTCACAATTAAAGGGAAAGCAATTATTAGTTGAGGGTTAAAAATCTGAATGTTGTATATTGTGGTTTAGCAGAAATGGAAGAGAAATAGGTGGGAAGTATATTGTTAGTAGAGCATAGATTATAGTATCTGGAGTATTCTTAGAGAGGTGGCTGAACATTAATATAAGTGGAGTTCACACATGAAAGGTATGATTGTCATAGTTAAACTGTATCAGCTTAATATAGGTACTTATTAAAGATTAATTGTTTTCAGTAAGAGGGGGTGAGATCAGGGACTATATACAGTATTTACATTGTGTACATTTAAGGTAGAAAAACATTATTAATAATTTGGTGTTGAATATGACTTAGAGGGAGGCAGATGTTTATGGGGTCTTTAGATTTAGAGTGAGGCAGGTGTTTAGGAGAACAGCTTGGGGTGGATGAATAAGTAGAGAAGCTGTATGAGGAAGCATACATAGAAGAGAGTAAGTAGGTTAAGTAGTTAATAGTTCAAAAAGATGGTGGCCTGGATGTGAAGGGTCAGTGATGAACTTCCCTGCCCTTTGCATGACTCTGGAATAGTACAGGTTCTGCAATGAGGGCAAACTAGCACCAATGATATTTTTGTCAGACCTCACTATTCGATGTAACCTATTTTTTTGTAATGATTAGACAGAGATACAAACCATGCTGTTATGGATGAAATGAGAATGGACTCAATGACTGCTGTATACAAATGAATCAACAGTTCCTGTGGGAGGTTGAACTTCCTCAGCTGTCACAGAAAGTACATTCGCTGTTGTGCCTTTTTTATGATGGACCCTACGCTGGTCTCCCACTTCAGGTCCCGGGAGATTATAGATCCCAAAAACCTGAAGGATTCCACAACTGACACAGCAATATTAGATATAAAGGGGGGATAATATTCTAGCACCACTCTTAAAGTCCACTGTCATCTCCATAGTTTTAGGATCGTTCAGTTCTAGATTATTCTGACTACACCAAAGGGCCAGCTGCTCAGCCTCCCATCTGTATGCAGACTCATCACCATTCCTGATGAGCCCTAAGATTGTTGTATCATCTGCATATTTAATAAGTCTGGCAGAGGGGTCCTTAGAGGTGCAGTCATTAGTGTTGAAGGAGAATAGCAGTGGGGAGAACACACTTCCCTGTATAATGTCTTTATGAGTTGTATCACCTGCTCATACGTATTACTTAATTGCTAGTTTAAATTCTGTGTGAGAGTGTGGAATGGGATTTGCATCAGCATTGGTGTGCGTGCGTACAATGTATGCATGGTTCTCCTTAAAGGAATAGATGCCACCACTGTGATGTTACGATGTATTTTTTTTTAAGCCTCCTGGCCAGAGTGGCCCCCTATAGTCATGGGGCCCTAGGAGACTGCCTATGTTGTCAAGTGATGGATCTGGCTCTGCATGGCAATAACAGGGACAGACTGCAAACAGTAGATTGAGTGATGTAGTATAGCACTAGGGCGTGACAGTTAAATGTTTAGTCATTGGGGTGGGCAGTATGACAAGGCATATAGCAAAAAGGGAACACAGGTACATGGCCAGCTAGGGGATGGGCTCACCATGGCCAAGAATATATCATAAGGGCATGACAGGTAAATGCCCTGTGAGTGCCACAATGTAGACTAAGTATACCACCACGTTGCCTCCCATTGAACGGA
>NC_056743.1:1195389733-1195479733 GCF_019279795.1 Protopterus annectens | reverse complement strand
AAATAGGTTATTGCAGAACCAGAACAATAACTTAGGCATAGCCTAGACAACAAATAGCAAGAATACGATATTCCAAGAGCATGCAGAACCAGATTTATGTATAACAGTTGGAGATAGTATAATCCATGCAGTGGATAAATAAACTAACTTTGAACTGATAAGGGGTTGAAGTCTTAATAAGCAGAGACAGAAATGTTCATATTTTAGGAGAACAATTGAACTTGAGGAGGAATTCTGTAAAAACATGAAAATAAATGTTGGGTCTTAAAAATGATATAAAAGTAAGACAATGTTTCTGCTGCAAATTATTGTAAATCACTGAAGAAGAGAATAGGAGCTCACCTCTTGGTAATAGGAAGTATGTCAGCTTTTGACACAGTAACAAGCTTGAGGACTGCACCATTGAATGACATCTCCTATTTAGTGTAAGTTGTAAGCAGTGGCAATTTAAGAAGGACCAAGCAATAACCAATGACATATCCTACTTAAGGGTAGGCCAAACAACTCTGTAATGTATGGAACACTATGAGAATGCTTGAAAATCAGGAAAAAGACAAACTTGCTAAGCACTTCTCTAGCACATGACCCAATCTTAACAACACTTAGGAGTGCTTAATAAAAGCTTGTTAAGCACATGTAAGCATTGTTAACATGTGATCTCTTGCTAGGGACCAGCAGTGGACAGTGCAGAGAAGAGCTGGATCCAGCATAAAATGACCTAGGCAACTGTCTAGGGACTGGTGCTTGCTGAGGGGCCCATAAACATCAGTGCACCACAAATAAATTGCTCCTCCTTACACCCTGTATTTTCCACATATTTCAACTCTAGTCTGTTTTGCAGCTCGCTTTTGACATATGACAACTCTGACTGTTCTTTCATTGGGTTGAATGTAAAGCCAATGAGAAAAATACTTCCTCAAGCTTGTTACAGTTAAAGCAGACCAGCAACAGACAAGTATGCAAGTAACCTAGCACTAGTGCAGCTTTTTTTGAAAAAGCCAGGCACATGTAGTGTTGAGGACATTACTATGTTTAGTGTGGTTCTGGTAACTAAGTAGTGAGCTATGTACTGTGTGTGTGTGTGTGTGTGTGTGTGTGTGTGTGTGTGTGTGTGTGTGTGTGTGTGTGTGTGTGTGTGTGTGTGTGTGTGTGTGTGTGTAGGCCCTCACCTTTGCTTCTTTTCAGTCCTTGGTTTTGTAGAACATTCTTTTTTGGCTGATATTTTTGTCTTCTTCCCTGTAACATGTTTCATTTTCTAGTAAATAACTGAGGATTACAGTCAGTCAATAATTCCAGTCATTAGAACTTCTTAGTTTTTGTTTTTCAAAAAAAATCATACTGGTGCAAAACCTAGTGCTCTGTTAACTTTTCAAATGAATTACAGTTCTCTATCTCTCTTCTAATCTCCACTTTTGTGGACTGTATCTGATATTGCCTCATATTTTTGCCGTCCCTCATAAAACTTTTGATTTTCTGGTAAATCACTGAGGATTGATTGGTCAGTCATTAGAGTTTTATAGCTTTCATTGTTCAAAAAATACATTTGTTACTCTGTTAACTTTGTAAATGAATTAAAATGTTTGTCTCTCTCCTGTATCCAATTTTTGAGAATGTTGTTGACTCTGGCTCATTTGTGTCCTGTTCTTTATTACATTCTTCCCATTCTGGTAAACTGCTGAGGATTACAGGCAGTCAATGATGCCAGTCATGATAGTTTCATAGTTCATATTGCTCAGAAAATACATGCCTATTCAACACCTATTGTTCTGTTAACTTTTTAAGTGAATTTAGAGTTCCCTAGCAATTAAGGCTATGAGTTGTTAAAAAACTGCTTCTTCTAGTTAGTTAAAAGTACATAATTTAATTAATCCCACCTATAATTGTCTTCTGTGTGACTTTCAGCAAGTTATTTAAATATACATTGCTTCTGGGTCACCCCTGAAAAGTGGCACTTATTCCAGTGGATTTACCTGGTTAACAAATATATGAAATAAAAAGTAATACTTAAAATGTGTTCCTTTTTGTGCCTGTGTGCTGCCGTTATTTTTGGCTTGGTCCTGAATTCTTAAACATACAAGGTAAGAGGAAATTGGTTTTGTTTCTTGTAAAATGTGTGGTTTTCTGGCAAACTATTGTGGATTGCAGTCAAACATACAAAGTAAGAGGAAATTGGTTTTGTTTCTTGTAAAATGTGTGGCTTTCTGGCAAACTATTGTGGGTTGCAGTCACTAAATGATAATAATGCCCATTTGTTAACCAGGAAGGCCCACTGGACAGATGGCCCCTTTTCAGGGGTGATGCAGGAACAATGTGTGGTTAAGTGACTTGCTCAAGTCACACAATAGGGAAATAAGAGAAGATGGAATCAAACCCTGTACCACAGGAACTATGTCTAGTACATTAACCCTCTGCAGATACCAGACACGTGAGTTTCTGACTGTATCTTTCAGTAAATGCTTGCTAATATAAAATATGTTATTCTAGAGAAATATTTTAAACCTGTTCCTGATTATATGTCTTAGTCTCTGATTCTTGAGCTAAAAAGTGGAGAAGTCAGAGAGGAGTTGTAATGGGTTGCACTCTATGAGTTTCTCAACAATGCAATGAGATACATTTCCTTGCCATTATTTATTTAGTCATTCACTTGATGTCAAGCAGATATCTGAGGTTTACAGTAATACAAGTGGCTGTAATGAGTAGTCACGTGTGTGTGTGTGTGTGTGTGTGTGTGTGTGTGTGTGTGTGTGTGTGTGTGTGTGTGTGTGTGTGTGTGTGTGTGTGTGTGTGAGAGTGTGTGTGTGTGTGTGTGTGTGTGTGTGTGTTTGTGTGTGCATATGTGTGTGTATGCTCACCCAGCAATCATGTCCCCAGTTCTGCCTCATATTTGTGGTTTATTCCTTGTAAAATGTTGGTTTTCTGTTTAAGTGGTGTGGACTGCAGTAACTAAATAATGACAAGTGTGAATTTCAGACTTCATATCCTTCAGAAAATGTTTGTTAATGCACAACATATTATATTAGAAACTCTCAATACATGAGGGCAATATTTAAAATCTTTTCCTGATTATGTTTCTGATTCTTGTGTTAAGAGGTTTGGAGGCTGTGAGAGGTGCAATGGGTTGCTCTGCATGGCTCTCACACCAGCAAGCTGAAATACATTCCTAGGTCATTATGTTTGTATTTGTTCATTCATTTGATTGCAAGCAATCACCTGAGGTGTACATAATTATACAGGGGGCTGCATTTTGTATCATGTAGCAGAGCTGTAGCCAGAGAATATAATTTTGCACTCATCTGCTTTTATTGCTGTCCCTCAACCCAACTGTCAGTTAAAAAATTGAACCCCCCAGCACTTAACAAACCTTTGCATCACTTTTCCTCTAAACCTATTAAATAGATATTTTTCAATCTATGAAACTTTTATTGGTGGCATTACTCTAGACACTTGTGGGCATAATATGGTCTAAAAAAGCCATGGTTTCTCTGAGTATAATATATAGAAAATTGTACTCAGTAGAGTACAAAGTGTGTGCCTTAGCTACATCCTTGTTGTGTAGCCTTGTAGGCAAAGCCAAGGAACATATAGCAGACCTCATTTTGCAGACTTGGATAACCTAACTGAACTAGACTCTACTCAGTTTGGTTTTATGAAGGTTAAGTATTGTCTTCTGAATCTAGTGAACTTATTTTAAAAGGTTACAGAGACTGTGGACAGTGATTACTCTATGCTTTCTGCTTATCTTGACTCAGACAACATTTTTGACATAATTTCCCATGTTGATATTATTGAAAAGATAGACTAACTTAATTTAAACATCTGCACTGTTCACTGGATTACAACCTCTTAGAGTTATAGAGTATCCTAGATTTATGCAATTTGGTTTTATGCCTCCTGATGGCTTTTTCTGGCCTCATTTCTTATGATGATATAGTGACGCCTTCTATTCCAGTTTTTCCAGGTTTCATGCCTTTGCTTCAAGAATTGAATAAGATCTCTGATCATCTATGCTTCTCTGTAGTTGGCCACATATATAATAATTTCTGTAAAGTGTTTGCTGTGTAGCTTTATGATTCACCTGGTAAAAAATCTGTCATACTGAGTCAACTGAAGCAGAGAGATAGATTAAGGACTAGTCAACATGTGGCAGTTCAGAAGTGAAAGCAGATATATTATCAAAATACCTATTTCTAAAACTTCCAAGATCGCTACATCCTAATCAACAGCTTAATATCAGCTCTTCCAGTGTGAAAAAAGAAACCAAGAAATAAAGTCAGTGACATGGTCAGCGTGAGTAAAATTCACTTACTGGCTAGCAAGTACACTGCCTGTATACCAGAAAAGAAGACATTCAGAGAACCTTAAATAAAATCAACCAGAAAAAAATGAAGAGAAAACACTAGCACCTATAGTCAATGTTTAACCAAAAGCAGTTCAAGCTTCGGCTTTGGTATAAGAGATGGCTTCCAGTAATTTAGAGGGAAAAAATAAATCAACTGTATGCAGAGGTGATTAAAGTAAATGAAACACTGAAGGAATATATCAACTCAAATAACAAAAGGTTGGAACACAGAAGAAGAGTTAACTAGGTATTGAGATGAACTGGTAAAACAGCAAAAATTAGGAAGTTGAAATGAAAAGGCTGTCTGAGAATGACAAACTGTTTCAAAAAACCAAAGAGTTAGAAGACAAAGCACTCAGAGAAAACCAAAGATTTCTGCTGTACCAGATGGAAGGAACAGAGTGTATTAATTTTATGAAAGGACAAATAAGGAACTAAACTACTATTCTACAGCAGGATTTGTTAACTGAGTGGGCATATTGAGTGTATGCTCCAAGCTTGTTCATGAGAAAGCAGCCAAGACCTGTATTAGTATAAATGCACTCATACCAACAGAAAGAGTTGATCCTGACAAAACTGTGGAAGAAGGGCAAAGTATTAAAAACTGGAGACAGTAGAGTGTTTGTTGAAAATAATTATTTACAGTACACCAGGCAGAAGAGACACACATTTATCCCTGCAATCAGGGAATGTTGAGAGGCAGGTGTGAAATTCAAGTTGCTCTATCCATATGTCTTTAGATTTTTTCCTGGTGGATCAAAGACACTTTTGATGCAGAACAGAGAAAGCAGGAAATAAAAAAGTTTAGCAAACAAAAAGTCAGCCAGCAAACAGAAGAGGACTCTGATTCTCATTCTTTTGTTAATAAAGCTCATAAAGAAACTTTGTCAGTGAAACCTTTTATAATATTCTAAAGGAAAATATTTAAGAGGTGATTCTAAATGGAAATGCTTGAGAGACAAAAAATAAAAAGCACATGAGTTGACTATAAGAATCAGTCCCCTGCACATGAACCAGAGTATGGTATTGGAGATGGAGATGCACAGGAAGAAGACCAGCAACACTGAAATTTTGACTTCGTTAAACTTGTAGGTAGTCTGTAAAACATATACCCAACTTTATGTCATTAATGTTTAGAATGAAACTAAAAGGGGAAAAACAATTGTACATAAAACAGTTTTTGTTCTTAGTATTTTTATAAAACATTTCATTATATGCACTGCAAGTTTTATATAGTAATGCAGTTTGGTGTAGTGTGTAGTCAACAGCATTTTAAATATGGAGGGAGTCTGTTCACTGACTGTTGTATGTGTTAAAGATACTAAAGTAAACAAGTAATAATAATAAATATAGGCTTTACAGTACAACAAGACAAGAAAAACTGGGCAAAAGCAAGTGTAATGTCAATATGCTATGATCTTTGGCTGCTGAGTGGGGCTGAGGTATAAAAGTACACTGCTTATATTATGTATAGAATTAAGGTTTTTCTCTTATTTTTACATGAGTAAATATTTATATCAATATCCTTAGCTTAAGCTATAAACAAGTGTTTTTTAAGCAAGTAGACTTACAAATAAGACAAATTTATGAAAGGTATAAATATTTCAAGTGTCTGATATTGCAAAGAATTAGCTTTTTTTTCCATTAGCAAATATTGTGTGGGAGTCAAGAAGCTTCTAGCTGAAGACACCTGTACATTCTGTTTTGAGTGAAATTTACAAAGATTCATTACTGAGTACTTTTCCATGGAGGTGAGTTGAATGCAGGTGCAAACAATTAATCTTGAGAGTTCTGAGTGTTCCCTGCTGAAAGAAATGCAAAATTTAACAGTACAATGGAAAGCTGTTCAGTGAAAAATAAAGTGTGAAATCATGAGATGTGAATGAGAAATAAAGGCCTTACTAGCAGCCTTAATACTTTAATGCATTTAATAGAAATTTAGTTTTAATTAAAGATAGGCAGTACACTTTTTCTTAGGGCAACAAGTTAATGTTCTCTGAAAGCATATGAACTGCTTTTCACATCTTGGAATGGAATACAGATAAGAAAAGAACAGACAGCAATTTGTATAAGTGAAACGCAGGCTGTGGTGTGCTCTTTAGCACTGGTAACATTAATTTTAGGTAAGGTAATGCCTGTAGGTGCTGCTGTCAATTTCAGGCAATCATTCCTATCAGGGTGGATAAAATTAATTTTTTGAGATGAACATAGTTTTGTCTGTTTGTTTTTAAGTTAATATGGACTGGGGCATTTTGAAAATATATTTATTTTTTTGTGAGGGTTTTCATTAAAACAAAAAGTCTACAAAAATGTGACATAGGTTAACTGAAGCAACTGTATAAATGATCAACCTACCAAACATTAGTGCAGGCATTTAACATGAATGTTGAAAGTGTATATTTAAAAACTGATACGCATAACAGTTGGGAATAACACTTTTTTATCATAATGACTGCGCTATCCATATTATCATAGAATACAAATGGTGTTACAGATATAGACAAAAAGGAAAGAACACTGAATTATATAAAGAAATGCAGAGAACAATTATCAATGCTTCAAGAGACACATTTGGAAAGAAATGAGCATGTGAATTTGACAAAGAAAGGATTGCAAGGTTTATATTCAGAAGAATATCAGGGATGAAGGAAAAGAGGAGTAATTGTACTAATAATTATAAGGGGTCCAATAGTGACAGAAGTGAAGAGAAACACAATAATAGTAGATCTGTGGGGTCTACTTCACGTTGTCATAAGCTGACAATATCGAGTCTGATATTGTCGGCACGACAATATCGAAAGTGAAGAACATCATGCAAGTAAACGGAAATCTCCATAAGGGAAGATTTCCATTTATCACAATGTAGCATAGTCTCAGAGTTGGTATATTTAAGTAGGGGATGTGGGAGTGCAGGCTTGCCCCCCTGCCTATACCATTTAGTTTTTTTTTAATTTGTTTTTTTTACGTTATTCAATGTTTTACTTAATCGATCAATAAAGTTCAACCTTTATTGATTCAATGAAGTAAACTTTTGATAATGTGATATAGACATGATCTGTGATAGTAAAGGGTTATTAACAAGGGTGGAAATTTATGCTAACATATTTATATTCTAACAAAAATTGTTATTATGGAACTTAAGAAAATGTTTGAAGAAATAATCAGCTTTCAGCAGGAAATATTACTTATAGATGGGGAGTGAAACTTGATTTGCCATAGTGAGGATGTATCAAGGAGTCTAGAAGGAAAATATAATAAAAGAGGGTAGATGTCTGAAGACATTTATGAAAATATTTGGTATGGAAGATATGAATTCAGTTGTAGAACTTTGGACAGAATTTACGCATTATTCCTTGTGTTATAATAACCAGGCTAGACTAGACAGAAATTATATTTCACAGGAACATGTGCTTTTATTTATTTATTTAACTTGTGTTTACCAGGAAAGTCTGACTTAGAGCAAAGCCAATTTTCAGCGGAGGCCTGGGAGAAATGCTCCAGACCCATGTCTTTGTGACATGGGAGAAAACCAGAGATCCCAGAGGAAACCCACATGAACACAGCGAGGACATACAGACTCCACACAGAAGACACTCCATCCGAGAATTGAAAGCTTCAAGACACAAATAAATATTTCAAATCATGTATCAATTAAAAAACAATATAAAAAAGCAGGGTAATGAGGTAAAAGTGAGACACTGTCACTATTCCACCTACCTGTTACAAAGAGAGAAATTTAAGGATTGGGAAGTGAGAACTATTGGAGAGTTCTTAGGGAGGATAGAAATAGCTTTAGAAGGTAAATGGAGTTTAAAAATAGGGTAGAAATAAAACAGAATGAGATATGGTTATGCAGTAATAGGAATTACATAGAGAGGCTAACAAAGGTTAAAGTATTATAGAAAAAGGGGAATCTCACAGAACAAGAAGAGGCTCAAATGCAGAATGCTAAAGAGAAAATAAGAGAGTATTTGGACAATATTCATGAGTTTAGAAAGATTGCTGTTAAGCAACTTTTTTGATAATAACTCCAGAGAACAAAAACTTTTAGCAGGGTTGTTGCCAAACATAGGGAGCCTATACCAAGAAAATTAACCAGAGATGCTATAGAGGTATTAGACATATTTTGGAAATTTTTGAAAACTTGTGTAAAATGGAGAAATGTAGTAATAAAGAAAGAGTATGAATGGAAATATACATGGAAACTGTAATTATGCCAGGGTTAAAGGTAGATGAGGATCAACAATTAATGGTAAAACTAGGAGGAGATGAAACTTCAATCTGCGTGAAAGTCTCTAGGAATAGATGGCATTTGTGTGGAAGTTTGAAAGCTAAGAGGGATGAAATTGATGAATATCTGGAAGATTGTATTTAACAGTATTTTAAAAGGAAGGGAAGCACCAGCATTTTGGAACAAAGCTGTGGTGGCTATATTACCTAAAGACCCATCAGACCCAGATTCATATAAACCCATTTTAATTTTAAATCATGATTAGTAAAGTGTTTATGTCTATACTAGCTAAAATAATGCTAACATTAATGGATATGTATCAATGTGTTTTTATGGAGGTCAGACAAACATTTGACAACATTACTAGAATAAAGATGATCAGAGGTAAGAAGAATGTAAGAAAATACCTCTGTGGCTAGTTGGTCTTTATACAGAGAAAGTACTTAATGGAGTAAGATGGGATTTTATGAGTAGGACAATGGAAGCAATTGCATTCCCTGATACAATAATACAGTTATTTAGGAGGATATATGAAAGATCAGAGGCAAGAATTAAAGAGGGATGGTTCCTCTCTGATAAGTTGTGTTTGAAAAGAAGAACCAGGCAGGTGTGTCATCTTTCTCCTTTGTTATTTACTTTAGATTGAGGGTAATTGTTAAAGAAAATGAGGAACTCAGAAATACAAGTATATAATTGGCATGTAACCAAGAAAAGTTTGCTTTATTTGCAGATGATATTATTTTGTACCTGATAAATCCAGAAAAGGACATCTCAGTGTTGTGAAACATTTTGATGACAGTTTCAAGTCTTTTTGGGATACAAAATCAGTGAAGATAAAACAAAGGCTATAGCCATACATTCTGTACCCACAGATGAATTGGTTGAGCAATAACCATATTTATGGGGACATGATAAGATGAAGTATTTAGGAGTATGAATTAAAAGGCTTCAGTTATGGCAGCTAAGGGTATGTGGGAAGAAACTAAACAAAAATAATACAAAAGCTGAGAAACTGAAAGTTCTTTTTTATGGATAACATGCATAATAAGATACAAGCATTGCAAATGTTTTAGTCCCTTTAATTTTATATATGGGTCAGGCATATTTGTATCAACCGGGGAGAAGTTGTGCACAATAATTAATAAACAGTTGAAGGAATTTATCTGGTAGGGGACTTGAGAAAGACTTAAGTGAGATAAGATGATCCTTCCAATAGAACAAGGTGGTTTAGTATTACCTGGTTTGAAGGGATATTTTAGAGCTACACAGTTAAGACTCATATACATAACACATGCTGAATGTTATAAGTCAACATGGAAAGGGATGGTGATGAAGCAGGGGAGAAGTTCAAGAAATAAAGAGAGTGGGGTTTTGATTAAGAACCTTAATGAGAATAATAACTTTGAAGGCTGCAAGCCTAGCTAGAAAGAATTTTATAGATAATTCTATCATTTGTAAATATTAATGTAAGGCA
This sequence comes from Protopterus annectens, assembly GCF_019279795.1. NCBI lineage: Eukaryota > Metazoa > Chordata > Ceratodontiformes > Protopteridae > Protopterus > Protopterus annectens. Next base: position 1,195,469,689 of record NC_056743.1, on the reverse strand, counting down.
CAGGCTTGTTGTCTTAAATGTAAAAAACTACTGTTAGATGTGGAACTGAAAAAAATGTAACCACAGTACACTCTGCTGACAGAAAGCTGACCAAGTAAAGAATGTTGTGACCCTTTGATCTAAAGTCTGCTCCAGCCTGGCTAGATAAAGACATTCTTTCTATTGTTTTAACCAAGAGTTAAATTGCTAGATTTAAACATGCAAATGTATTTTATTGCTCTGCATCCTGACCAGCTGCAAGATAACGCAAGGAGATGTTAAGAATGTAAATGTAGTTTCTGTTAGCCTGGGAACCCAGGGAAGTGTGAAGAATGATGTAATGGGAACCAGGAATGTGATTTTAAAAACAGAGAGAATCAGCGACCATTAAGCATTTTTGTCTTGACCATCCAACTAATCAGCACTCTGCCTGTTTCTATAAGTAAGTTTATCTTAGACTTTTGTTTTCTCTTAGAAATAGCTAGAAACTAGGAAGATTAGACTAAGTGTTTATCTGTGATGTCAGAACTGTACTACTGAATTATTTTAAGTATTTCTCTGTGATCTCTGAACTCTTGACTAGCACTGTGTAGTAGAAAGTATTGTCTTGTGTTTTTATTATTTATTATTAAATATGTTTAAACCTTTGAACTCTGGCTGTTTTGTGTAGAGATAATTGCATATTTGTAGTGATTACTGTACAAAGTCACTCTAATAAGCCCTGATTGTTTAGTTATACTACCAATTGGATAATAATATTGCACAGTAATAATTGGACACCCTTTTAAGGGCCTTTGAGTAGCTGATAAATATTAGCTGGGTGGTGGCAGTGATTTCTACTATATAGTCTGGGTAAAAGGGACACAGCTGGAGAACCTGTGCCAGCCTTCCCCAGGAGTGTCTGTGTGGTTGTATAAACTCTTATCTCAAAGTGTGTGTGTGTCAGCTACTTGGGCAGGGATACGAAGCACTGGTTGGACAGAGAGGGTGATGGAGATTTTAGCTTGCCCAGCTGGCTGAGATCTGGGCCCTATAGTTGTGCCAGTGGGGAGTCTTATTGGGGACCTGGAGAGCAAGGGAGTGACCATCCCTGGAATGACTGTGATCTCTGTGTGCTCTTAAGGGAAATTGCACTTTACTGTGTGTATTTGTTATCCTTTCCTCCTATATGAGACGCCCCTCACTGGTGTTAGTGGTGAGGATTGAGGCTTCTTGATTGGTGGGCCAGGGCATGGGCATCACAATAACAACCACACATAATATTATATTCATAAAGCAGCACAAAGTATTCAAAGAACTAAGCCAGCACAAGACTGGAGAAAGGAGATTTTGCTAATAGAAATAACTGCAAGTAGGAGTACAGAAAATAAGCAAGAGGGGGCTGTAATTTACTGGGGAAAAATGGCAAAGGAACAAATGTATTTGGAAGAAATAACTAGAGCAGGAAAAAGTAATAGAGTGAGATGAGGCCAAGAAGATGTTCTGTCTGTAGGCCAGAGATTGCCTTCCCTACCAATGACTGATATCAGAGTATAGGCAAAGAAAAAGCTGTAGGAGAATCTTAAGTGACAATCCTGCTTTGGTAGAATTTTTTTGTTTAAATTTAGAACAGAAGGTGTTGCGATAATTAGTAGGGCATACAAAATATTGCATGATAACTATACTAATCAAGCAGAGGAAGTTAGAAAATATTGGGAAGGGAGACTGGAAGAACAATTTACAAGAAATCATGCTTAGGATCTTGGAAGTGTTTGTGTAGGTATTTTTGTACCACAAGCAGACTTCAATTTTTTTCTCAGGTGGATAGGAAATGTTGGAAGTGTGATGGGGAAGAAAAAGGTAAGTGGGAACATATGTTTTGGGAGTGTAATGAATAGGCAGATTTCAAAAATGAAACTGGAGAATACGACTGCCCAGTGAAGATACCTCACACCCAGAGACAGCAAAACAGCAAAGCAAACAGTACAAAGAAAACAGGATGCAGAGCAAAGCTAAAACATATCACTTTAATATAAAAATAAAAAAAAATTGATGGACAAGCACTTTCACCCCATATACAACACTTCCTCAGATCCTTAAACATGAATACCAGCAAGTTCTGTTCATAGAAAATAACTACTGTGATGTCCCCACTCTGAGCAAGTAATCAAGGAGCCTGAATCCTCACCACTGACACTGGAAAGGGACGTTCACTTGAAACAAAAATGGATACACTCAGTATTTCCATGTAGCTCTCTGCATGAAGCACAATTTCCTTTAAGAGCACACAGGGAACACAGTTAGTCCAGGGGCTGGGTCCTCTCTGTCCAGCTCCCTAATAAGACTCCCTACTGGCACAGCTCTATGGTTGGGGCCTCAATTGAGTATCCAAGCCAGGTCCTCATGCACCCTCTCTGTGAAACCAGTGTTTTGTGTCCCTGCTCCAAGCAACATGACAAAAACACTCTTTGAAATTTGATTTTCACACACACACACACACACACACACACACACACACACACACACACACACACACACACACACACACACACACACACACACACACACACACACACACACACACACACACACACACACACACACACCTGGGAAAGGGTGGCACAGATTTATTAGCTATACCCCTTCTGCCCAGACTATAAATTAGTTACACTGCTATCACACACTCCCAAGTCAGCTGGTCTAAGGCTCTTGCAAAGGTAACCGGTTATACTGACTGAAAGTAATATTAGTACAAATTATAGTGTTTGGCCAATGCAATAAGGCTTTCAGGAGTGGCCAGAGCCGCCACCAAATCTATGTAAGTACTCTCAGAGGTTAAAATATTTTCTAAAAGACCAACCACAATTAAATGTTTGAATATATTTTATAATAAATAAGAAAATAACATGAAAATACTAAATATCTATTTACAATAAACACCAGAGTTTCATGCACAGGAAATGTTAAAAATAATGCAGGTAGACAGGTTCACATGGTTACAGAAGAACAATACTTAACTAATCTCACTATGTTTTCCTGGCTGATCTAAAGAATTATTATTCCCTGGTTACTTACTAGAACAAGACAAGATGAAGTAGGTGAGTTATTCTTCTTTGTCAGGTTCCAAAAAACAGAATGTAGCGAGTCTTCAATCTCACTTAGTATTAAAATAGCATTTTTAGTGATGGATTACAGAATGACATCACATACATCTGGTCAGCTGACTTCTGGTTCCCATGCTAATCCCCCTTGGCTAGAGGCTGCCAAGGTTTAGCACATATGTGTCAATAATACACACACAGAATTCTTGCTAATATCTGCTGCAGCTCCTGTAAGTTATAAAACAATTTCAAATCTCCACCCTTCCAGAGTAGCAGTTACTTCACCCCGAAGACAATGCAAAAAGCTTCTTAGTACAGACTGTTTGTCTCTGAATGCATTGAAAACTGTAAGGTACAATGTTTATGACCTAAATTAAATAATTTAATTTCTTACTATTTTTCAAAGTCAGGTGGATTGAGATTACCCTCATCTCTTCCAGAATCCTGTGTTATAACATATACATTTAATTAGTTACAATAAAGTCAGAACCCACTGTTAGTACATTTTTTTTACACAAGCAACTTTCAAATACATTTTCAACACAGCACCTGTACAAATCAGTTTGATATACAAATGACATATAATTATTTACAAAATTCCAGCTAGCTGTGATGGCATATGTTACGCATCCACTGCCTTACTTCTCCTGGCATACCTGGCAATACCTCACATCGTCACAACTACCAGTCAGAGCATAGCATGACATCACATGATTGCTAGTTTATTAACATCATAGATGCAAAAGTGGGTAGCCAATCCATGGTAAAAAATGCAAACTTCAGAATAACCAACCAATCACATTGGATAAAATATATAACACAACATATCACTAAGGACAGATACTAACGAGACAACATAAGAAAATAAAAACTATCTAAATGGATGTGATCTGAAGTTCACAATAAAAAACATTTCATTCCCCAACACGTCCATCGTTTAGAACATCACAGCACAGTAAAATATTTTTGTCATAGATAAAATTGACTTCATGAGAAGATCACAGACTCGACAAGGTCAGAAGTATGAATGTTGAAAACAAACTATAAATATCAACCTATCAGTATAATGGGGGGGGGCATAACTCTAGGCACATGAACTAAAACAGAAAACCAATAAAAAGAAAATCTGGAGCTTAACTACCTATCTAAAAGATGGGCGTAACATCAGTGACTCAAATAGGCTGAAGATGAATATTTAAAGTAAATGGTGGATGTCAACCTACCACTATAATAGAGAGGGTGTGACTCTATGACAGAGAATCAAAACAAGCACCAATGACAAGAATAGCAAAAGCTCAACTACCTATCTAAAAAGTGGGCATGCCAACAATTCCAACTCCAGAAGTAAAACGGCACATCCTTTAGTATAGACATTTTGTAGATTACATCTTTTTGCAATGGACTGAATCAAGCTCTGACCTTTTGAGATTTGTTGATTTTCTGAAAGATTCTAGCTCTTTTTTGTTTTTTATGATGAACTACTCAGCTAGTAAAATTGATTTTCTTGATGTTCATATTTATAAGACTCCAGATGCTCGATTTGCCTCATATTTGTATAGGGAAGCCTGCAGAAGAAATCACATTTTACATAAGGGCAGCATGTATCGTAGATACATTTTTAGGAATATCATGAAGGGCCAAGCATATTAGGATCTCCAGACTTGTGCATGTGGAAGGAGAGTTCATCCAGCAGTTATCCAATTTTAAAGTTGATTTGAAGTCTAGAGGGTTTACAGAGACTGAGATTTCTCAATCGCTGGCACCTAAGAGTATAGATAGAAGTGGTCATTCTAAACCATATTTCTCCACTGCACATATTTCAGTAGACAAAGGTACCTCTACCACAGATTGATATAGGGTGGACATCCCTTTATTCTAGTCTTGTAATATAAGAGCAATTTGTGGTATTTTCAGTAAGAATTGGAATACTCTGTTGCCAGGTGAGAGTATTAAAGAAATTGTAGTTTTGGAGCTGAAGTTCTCTTTTAGAAACAACAAATCCTTGGAATGTTTATTGTCTTACAAAAGGCTTGGTCAAGATGACATTATAAAGTTTGATCATCACGGGACCTGTGGTTGTAGGGCATGTGAGCTATTGTGAAAGTTAGATGCTGTTTTTGCAATAGTCTGAGTCCCATTCAAGCAAGAATCACTATTTAATTATAGATTCACTTTTCTTCTTGGTAACAAGGGTTTTGGATCCGAAAGAGGAAACCTAGGTTAAGTTAAACTTTAACTAGAATTTGACATAGTATCATATAAATGGTTTATGAGCAAATTAGACATACTTGGTATTTGGACTGTGTTCTGTGATCCTAATATGGGTAAAACATTAGCTAGACAGTAAGACAGTGAGGGTTATTCTAAATGGAGTTCACTCCGCCAAAAGAATTTTAATAGTGGGATTTTATAGCAGTTGGCTCTAGGGCCAGTCATCTTTATTGTATTTAATATGATTTTACAGCAGAGATTGAATAAGATGTTTTCTTTTTGCAGTTGTCACAAATTTAAGCAAGAAGACTGATACAAATGAAGGTGCAAAAAAGGGTGACTACAGACTTCCTCAATGGGAAAGGTCTGAAACATCACTTAAAAAGAATGTAAAAGAAAGCATCACAGAAGCATAACACCAAGAAAGGAGTGCATAGGTGGAGGAAAAGTGGAAGCAACAAATTCTCTTTCCCTTTGCAGAAGTACCTGTACTTCTGTCAGAGGAAAGGGAATATTCACCTTTAAAGATGAAAATTACAAAAGTCATTTCCATTCTATTGGGACAATACCATATTTAAGCAATTTGTTGGTCAGTGTGGTACTGTCATGGGATCAGAAAGTTTATAGATCAAAACCTTAAGAATTTTATCAGCCCTCACAGAGACAGTTCTATGAACCTTTTTAAGTACAACATCAATACATCAGATAAAATAGTAGGAACAGTTTCTGAAACATTGTGCTTTTAAACTGTAAAGAGAAGTGTTGGAAAAGTTATCTCCATAGCTCATCCTTATCAATAACATAGATATACGGTATCTCTCAAAAAATACCCTCAAGTCATCAAAAAGTGAGTTGATAAAAAGCAAAACAACTTCTTCTTGACTTGTGTGCTTTTCTATAGGAGCAAGCCCTGCACATCCCAACCCTATGTATACAGATATATATATATATATATATATATATATATATATATATATATATATATATATATATATATATATATATATATATATATATATATATACCTCTCAACTATCCAGATTTTCATAGAATGTCCAAATTTGTGCCTCTTATGTTTGGTCTATTCCTCATAAAATTTGTCATTTTTTGGCAAATCACTGGGATGGCCTGAGGATTGAAGCCACTAAACAGTGACATACGTTTGAGTTTCAGACTTCAAATCCTTCTGAAAATATTTGGTAACACAAAACCTATTACTCTATCAGCTTTCTAAGTTTATAAGAGTAATATATAAAATTTGCCCATATTTTTGGGCCCTTGACCTCCCATTTTCTCAGTCTTTGTCCAGATTTCTTGCACTAAGAGGGTAAGAGGTATGGACAGATAGGTATAGCTATAGATATAGCTATAGATATAGATATACGGATTCACTTTATATCCTTGAAATACCGAAATATCGAAATTCAGTATATCGAGGCTATAAAGCCGAAACAATAAAAGAGGGAAAACTCAGAACCGCAAAATTCAAAGACATAGCTAGTTATAGATCTCCCTCCATGAATCATGATGTGCACAAGGCCTACTTGACCAAACATGAGTCAATCCAAATATTGCTATTGTGGTCATGGGGGATTTCACCATCAACTGGGAAACCTAATCTAGCCTTAACTCATTTGCACAAAAGTTCCTTGACTTTGTTAACTCAAATGCCCTGGAACAAATTGTACAGACCCCAGAACAGGAGCAAACATACTAGATCTTGTCCTTACTAACTTGACAAACAGATGCATCACCTCAACTATTGGACCCCTCATTAGTTAAATCTGACCACAAATTAGTCGTCTTCAAACTGGCACTAACACCAGGAATCACAAAGAGTGAAGTCAGACTAAAAAACTTCACCAAGGCAAACTATAACACCCTAGGGGAAGGTATCAATGCATTCCAAGCCCCCCACCAACGGAAAGTGGTAGCCACACCAAAGTTTACACTGAAGCCCTGTACAATCACTTGTACAAGTGTATAGACTTGACTGTTCTAGAGAGAATCAAAGCCAGTGGCCCAGGTAAAAACAAGCCACCATGGTGGACATTCAGCATCAACAAACTTTACAGCAAACACAAAAAAGTTGCTGTCTAAGAAAACTAAGGCGAGGCCCCAACAATGGAAGAGTACCCTCCTCAGCCTCAACAGGCAAATAAGACAGCATGTCAAATCCTCTAAGGGTAACTTTGAGAGAAAACTAGCAATCACATACAAGGGTAACCATAAGGCCTTTTACAGCTATGTACATAGCCTAAAAGGTAGGACCCAAGCATGTGCTGAACTAGTAATGATATCACACACACTAATCCCACAAAGATAGCAAACCTCCTAACAGACAGATTTGGTGAAAATTTCACTCCCCTAAACCCTCAAAACGTATCACACACCTTACCCTCAAACCCCCCCCACCCACCCTACATATCTGAAAAGCAGGTCATTAAAGCATTTTCTAAGGCAAAAAACACAGCCTTTATGGGGCCAACAACATCCCAGGCTGTCTTCTAAACAAACAAAATCATGAACTAGCAACATGATTAAGTACCCTATTCAATCACAGCCTATCCACATGATTTGTTCCTGTGGAATGGGGAACAGCAACAGTTATTCCCCTCCACAAAGGTGGCTTAGCAACAGACTTGGGGAATTATAGATCCATAAGTCTGACCATGGAACGTATCATCATAGACCTCATAAATAAAGATATAGGCAACCTCTAAACCCTGGAACTGACCCAATTCGGCTTCATCAAGGTCAAAGCCTGCCTGTTAAATCCTGTAGATTTCCTTGAAAATGTGACCAGGGCCACAGCATTACTCGACTTGGCAAAGGCCTTTGACACAATCCCACACTCAGGCATTACCAATAAACTTCGCAAACTGAATGTAAACCCCTTCGTTGTAAGATAGGTTGCTAACTGGCTCACACACCGGTCACACACTATCAAAATGGGTGACTCCACATCAACCAGCAGACCTGAGACCAGCAAGGTATCACAAGGGTCAGTGCTGGTCCCCCTACTGCTTGGTATATACTTCTCAGAAGCTCAGACCAAAACTAAGGGGCTGTGACTGACTAAGTTTGTGGAGAACTGCAAACTGGATGCAATTATTGAATCCCCAAATGATATTAGTGTATTTCAGGAAGGTCTTACTCAGACCAACAACTGGTGTCTTAGTCATGGTCACAAACTGAATGCAAAGAAATGCATCATCATTCCCTTCAGTAAAAACAATGTTGCTTCACACTATCAAATTAACAATACCCTAAGCACCAATGAAGTGGTAAGGTACATGGGATCACAAGTTGACTGCAACTTTAACTTTGACCACAATGTTTCTGCAGTCATAAGGAAGGCCTTCTACGGAACACACTTGATTAGCAAAGGCATCGCTTCTAGAGCAAAGGAGGGTTTAACCCCTCTATACTCTTCACCAATTAGGCCAATAATTGAGTATACTGTCCCTTTTGGCATATACCATATAAAGCACCTGCAGCAATTGGGGAGACCTCAGAGGTTTCTAACAAAGAAGATCAAGAAACTCCAGCACATGCCTTAGACAGACCAAATAAAGTCCACATCACTATATTCTATATTATATAGACTTCTTAGGGGAGACTTATGCCTGGCTTACAGAGTAATCTCAAACCCAAACCTAATGACTCTGCTGCACATCTGTAAATCAAATGGGACTAGAGTTACCCATTCCAGGGACATAAATATGGCCTGCAACTTGAATAGGACATGCTGATGGGACAGATTTGTCTCCCAGTGACTGCCATTGTAGATCAATGTGTATGTATGCCTTTAAGAAGCTTTCCAGGGGCTTGCACAAGTGTATAAATACTGAGCATGTGCAAGCCTGACTGCCATTTTGTAGTAAGGTATTGAGATGTAAGCATGTATGTCTATATAGTCTGTCTGTTAATCAGTTTGTTTATATTTTGTAATGCTCCTATCCATCCTGATGTGTTTTCATGTAAAAAAACATATAAATGAACTACCCCACTTGTTTGTCATCTATAGCAGAGAGAGATGAGCTACATGGTGCCAGAATGGGATCCAGTTTCTCCAGATTCAAGACTGAGAGGCATTCAGTTAAGATTGGAGGAATATATAGGAGTGGATCATCCCTACTGCACGTATAACTCACAAAACAGGTCAGAAAGGAATTTCAGATATTAAAACTTGCTCAAATGATTAGAACACTCTAAATGATAATTTAAGTAAACAAAATGTCCAAAACTGTGACATATTGGTAGAAATATTCAAATTACTAGGGGAAAATGATTGAAATAAAGTCTGAATTGCATTAAATGAATGAAATAAAGAAAACAATTGCATTTATTTCGCTCAGGATGTACTTTTTCATATTAATTAAAGCTATTCAAGATTTCAGACGTGTATGACGTGTTTGCATGTTGGTGCAATATTGCAATACAGTTATTTCACAAAATGCAGCCATATCAAAGCATATTTTGTAAAGTACAGCATTTCAAAGAGTTTATTGTGCAGTTGAATGATGTTGCAAGCACATATAGCAGCTTGTTTGTATATAATTAAAAAGAGCCATATTTTACAGTGTGTTTGGGCATACTTTGTTGGCATGGCAGACAGATTCTAAAAACCAGGGCCACTTGTGTTTGATATTAATATTGCAGAGAACTGGAGAGTGTTTGAGTAAGAATATGATCTTTTCATACAGGCTGCATTTTCTGATAAAGATGATCGTACAAAGACATTTATTCTACTTAATTTAGCTGGGTCAGAAGCCACTGAAAGGGATTGTTCATTTGTGTATGCACCTGCTGTATTTGCAGGAGAGGGGGAAACCGTCATATAGTTGTAGCAGCTGAGTCAAGGGAAAACCCTGAGTAATTAAAATAGAAATTTAGAGAAATGTGTAACCCCCAAATGAACATTACAGTGGAAAGGCAGTTATTTTACACAAGGGATCAAAAGTCTGATGAAACTTTTGCAGCATATATAACTGATTTGAGAAACAGAGCTAAAACGTACAGACTTTGGGATTTAAGGGATGAGTTGATAAAAGACAGACTTATGTGTGGTATTAAAGATGATGCTGTGAGAAAGATTTTGCTTTGTGACAGTGATTTAACTTTGAATAAGGCCATAGGGATTTGTCAGATATATCAGCTCATAGAAAAGCACACAGATATGCTTATAAATGAGAAATGCATGCTTCCAGTAACTTCTAGAGCCACTGTTGATAGTATGCAGCACGTGGTTAAAAAAACAGGCCCAGGCACATGGCAGCAACTGTAACCTCTGCAGCAGTCATGGGTAAACCTCAGAGCTTTCTAGCAAATTCCAGAGTTTGCACAGTCTCAGTGAAGCACAAGAGTCAGCAAACTCAAAGAACGGGCCCCCACCCAGTTTCATTTCTAACCATTGTAATTGTGGTGGAAATCAGGAGTCTAAAAGAGAAAAGTGCTTAGCTTTTTGTCAATAATGCCACAAATGCAATAAGTGGAGTAATTTCAAAACATTTTGTAAATCAAAAGGCACACATTCTTTTACTAAAAGGGAACATTTCATGAAACAATTTGATCAATTAGAAAGCTGTGACCCTTCTTTCTATGTTGAGGGTGTGTCAGTGCTTAGTGAAACAATGAATGCAGTAGATTTATGGTCCAAGAATGAAGTATTTTATACTGTTCAGATAAATGGAAAACCCACAGAGCTCAAAGTTGATACAGGTTATGTCAGTTGAAACATTTGCTAGAGTAAGTGTTGGTGAGAAGCTTGATTTGGCAAAGTGTGTGATGCTTGTTGCTTATGCTGGTGAAGAAATTCTAACTGAAGACTCAGTAGTACTTTCATGTTACTCTGCTGGGAGAAGCTACGACTTGTTATTCTATGTGGTCAAAAGGCACATCCAGTCATTATTAGAGCTCAGCGACAGTTTCATTTAATAAGGAAGTCCACAATGTTAACTTAAAAGACTACTATTCTAATTTCACCCAGTATATTTTCTCTACCTATGCTGATCTCTTGGAAGACAAACTAGGCAAGCTTCCAGTTGTGTACTCCATGAAGTTAGACCCAGATGTTAGCCCAGTTGTCAGGTCAGCCCAGAAAGTTCAAGTAGACATGCAGAACAGAGTCAAGGCCAAGCTAGATAAAAATGGTGCAACAAGGTGTGATTTGTCCAGTAGATGAATTGGCTGAATGGGTATCCTCCATGGTGGTAGCTCATAAGAAAAGCTCAGACAACATCAGAATATGTATTGATCCACGAGATTTGAACAAAGCATTGAAAAGGCCTCATCATCCAATGCATACAGTTGAAGAAGTGGCTGCTCTTATGCCAAATGCCACTGTTTTTTCTGTCTTAGATAGAAAGAGTTCATTTTAGCAAATTTTGCTTGACCGAAAATCTTCATTGCTAACCACTTTCAGTACTCCATTTAGAAGGTACAAATTTTTGAGAATGCCATTTGGAATAAATTCTGCAAGTGAAGTCTTTCAACGTGCAATGGAGCAAATTTTTTTCTGGGTATCTGTGTGCTATTATAGTAGATGATATACTAGGAGGAGGTAATGGTGAAGCTGAGCATGACAGAAACCTCAGGCAGTTCTGGAAAGAGCATGTGAGGTGAATCTTAAGCTAAATCCTCAGAAATGCAAGTCACTTATGCTGGTCACTTATTTACCAGTTCAGGCTTATGACCACACCCTTCCAAGCAAACAGCTATTTTCAAGATGCCTGATCCAGGCAATGTTCAAGTCCTACAACATTTTCTTGGAATAGTTACCTACCTAGACAAGTTCATTCCAGACTTGAGCCAACTTTCAGCACCACCTAGAGAGCTGAAATGTAAAAATGTATCACGGCCATGGTTGGAAAAGCACCAGAGAGCATTTGATGTCCTGAAACAGAGAATTGCCAGTCTACCAACTCTCAGATACTATGATGTTCACAAACCAGTTACTCTTACCTGTGATGCTTCAAAATTTGGTCTAGGTGCATTAATTCTGCAAGAGGGTAAACCTGTTTCCTATGCATGCAGACCTCTTACCCCAACTGAAATGCATTATGCTCAGATAGAGAAAGAGCTCTTGGGAATTGTGTTTGCATGTTCGAAGTTCCATAATTATGTTTATGGTAGACCTATCCAGATTGAAACAGTCTACCGTCCTCTAGTTACTATTTTGAGAAAGCCTATGCATACAGCTCCACCCAGATTGCAACGCATGATGTTGAAATTGTAAAGGTATAATTTCAATCTTCAGTCTTTTCCTGAGATTAATGGTACTAGGTTTTATTTAAATGAAGTTATACATGTAATACTGAAGAGGTGATATATGCATTAAAATGCATTTGTGGTTTATTTTATATTGGGGAGACAGGTTGGCCTTTTAAAATACGTTTTCAAGTACATGTTAGAGACATCAAAAATAAAAAATTAGATAGTCCTTTGGGAGCACATTTTGTAGAATTTCATGATGCTAAGCCTGATTGTTTAAAGGGATGTGTGCTGGAAAAAGTTAATTTATTTGTAGGTGAATGTGTTGATATTAAGATTAAATTATTACAAAAGAAAACTTTATTTATTTTAAAATATAATACTTTGCAGCCATTTGGTCTTAAAGAATGTAATTGGAAATATATAATTTAATTGAATGATTGTTTAATTGGGGCAAATTTAGTATTTAAATGATTGTATGTCATGTGTTTCTTACTCTTGGAAGGCCTTTGGCCGAGGTACTAAGTCTTTTTAATAAAATGGTGTTTACAACATGGTCAAGTTGTTATTTTATAATTTCAATCTTGTCTACATGAAAGGCAAACTTCATCTTGCTGATACATTGTCCAGATCACCCAGAAATACCACTGAACAGCATGAGAATGAGAAACTTAATTTTGAAGTGTTTCTTCCATACGTCTTGATGAACTTAGAAGTCATACAGCCACAGATCTAGTTTTACAGAAGCTCAACTACTTTTTCAAACAAGGATGGCCATCAAAATGATCTAGTTTACCTCAAGAAGTCCAACCTTATTTTCCTTACAGAGATGAGATTTTGTCTGACAATGGTATCATTATGAATTTCCAAAAGTAATTGTTCCAAAATCCTTGCAACAAGAGTACATTACTATTTTGCATCATGGCCACCCAGGAGCAGATTCTACCAAAAGAAGGACAAGTGGTCTAGTATTTTGGCCTTCTGTATCACAAGGCATTGAGAGAGTGGTATACCTTGTTCTGTATGTAATAGTACTAAGTCACATCAACAGAAAGAAACACTTCAGCTAAACCAGATTCCTGAACTACCTTGGTCAACAGTAGCCACCGACATTTTTGAATGGAATGGTCAACATTACTTGGCGTTAGTAGACTCTTATTCAAATTGGTTTAAGATTGATCTACTTCCTAATCTAGCATCCAATACTGTCATTACTAAGATGAAGCATCATTTTGCAGTCTATGGTAGTCCACGCAAAGTTATTTCTGACAATGGCACACAGTTTACAAGCCAACGGTTCAAAAGATTTGCCGAAGAGTGGGAACTTTACTCATCTCACGAGTAGTCCAGAGTATCCACAGTCAAATTGTTTGGCAGAATGCGCAGTTCAAAGTACAAAACAATTACTAGAAAAGTTGAAATGAGACAAAAGTGATGTTTTCCTGAATCGTTTGAATCTCAGAAATATTCCTCATGATAAACATCTTGGTTCACCCGCTAGTAACCTCCTATGATTCTATGAAAGATTAGCCAAAAAAAAAATCTTCTCAGTATGGGCACTATACCAAGCTATTTCATTGTGAAGCAATTAAAAATATATACTTACAGTGCTTAAGGACATTAATACCAAGTATCAAATAAACCAAGGCAAAAAAAAATTATTACACCAACTTACAGTGGAAAAAACAGAAAAATCCACAGAAATTCTGAACAACAATTAATAACATCCTTCACCCCATCAAAACTTCAGCCTACCCCTCCTAATATACCCAGCACCATAACTAACATTTCAGAATACTTTAACAAATATTTAATCGAAAGCCTTCTATCTATAACCAAAAGAACATAAACCACCTAACTTCAACTCACATCCCACCCAACAATAATAGTGGAACATTCCCTTTCCAACCCATCTCCATAAAGACCATTGAAAAACTCCTAAAAAAACTTTAAACCTACCACAAACGCAGCTGATAATCTACCAGCAGAATTACTAAAAATAGCAGCCAAAGCCATATCCTACCCTTTCTCAATACTTATTAATAGATCTGTTACTGAGCAAAATGTTCCAACCATCTGGAAAATATTACACATTATACCCTTGCATAAAGGTGGAAACTCAACAGAACTTACAAATTATAGGCAGATAGCAATTCTCTCCCCACTATGTAAAATTCTAGAACAATGTATTCATTCTCAGATTATGTAGTATCTGACAATCAATAATTTAATTGCCAAATCCCAACACGGCTTCATGCTTCATCATAGTACTACTACTGCCCTACTCAGTTTTACCAACACCATCAATCAATTTAGAAATGAATGTAAAATAGTATCATCTATCTTTCTTGATATGTCAAAGGCCTTTGACGCAGTCTCTCATAGCAACTAATAACTACTCTCACCATCTTTAATCTCAGCCCCCAGGCCTGAAATGGCTCCAGAGTTACCTAACAGGTCGTAAACAGGCAGTAAAATGGCTCCAAGACTTATCCCTCTACTCCCAATTACATTAGGAGTCCCACAAAGCTCCATCCTTGGTCCACTTCTGCTTATTATATTCACGAACAAGCTCAATACTGCCACTTCCCGAGCATCCACAATCTAATATGCTGACGATGCTACACTTATATGTGCTGCATCTACCATGCAACAGCTCCAAGAGATAGCGCAAACATCCTTCTCCCAAATTGAATCATGGCTGTCTAACTCACAATTAATTACTTAACCCCAACAAAACCAAACTTATGATCTTTCAACCCAACAGACTCTCTGACCTCCATACCACATTCTATATCACCACTAATAGTAATACAAAAATTATAACTGAGCCACAAGCAAAACTATTAGGAGTCACAACTGATAACAAACTGAACTTCAATCTGCACATATCTCAAACAGTCAAGAAGGTACACAAAAAACTGAGCACACTATACAGAAGTAAACAATTTCTTACAGATTCCACCAGGGTAGCCATTGCCCACCCAACTCCTGTCTACACTACTCTATGCCTCCCCTATACTTGTCAAGCAAAAAAGACAGACTTAAATAAATTAGAAACATGTTATAATAAAATAGCAAAATTTGCAACAGGCTCTGCTCATAGGTCCCACCATTGTCTTGCCTTGAAAAAACTGTCCTCCCTAGAGCTCCCACAACTCTTAGATTACAATCAACTAACTATAGCCCACAAACTGATTTTGCAGCCCGAGAAAACTCCAGCTCTCCTGAACCTCCTTCAACCCTACTCTAATCAATGGACCCTACTTTCAACTAACAAATCACTTTTACAGATCACTAAATCTACAAATAGTGCAGGCAACTGTCTATACTCTACCCAACTGTTGATCAGAACCACTCCAAACTTCACTCAACTTAAAAAAAAATGCTCAAAACTCACCTAAATGACTCATGGCTGTGCTCATGTCAAAATCCAGGCTAAAATAAGCCAATCCTTGTCACTTACCCCATACCCCTAAAAATTTATCATGTTAACATCACTCCATAAGTCTGTACACCTATCTTTTGTTCAGCAAACTCTATCTCCACTCTTTTAAACTTGCATCACCCAATTCCCTCTGTCTTGTCCTTGCACTACATGTAATTACTTATACAGTATAGGGACTATCAAAGTAAATGACAAGCCTACTTTTACCTTCTCCCATAACTTGCTCACACGCTTTCCTCCTAAACAACTGGCAATCATATAAATGTATACAATTGCTCAAACTCCCTTAAACTGTCTGTTAGTTGTTGCAGTGTAAAACAGATAAAGCATTCTTATGTTAAGATAATCACTTTATGTATTTGCTCTATAAATATTTGCTATCTAAGTTGTATCTTTGTATAAATAATCACTATGTAATGCTCTTTAAATATTCTCTGTCTTAGTTGGATCTTTATGTAAATAATCACTATGTTGTCTTTTTCACAAATGATGTGCTTTCCATGTGGTACTTTTCTCCCCGGGCCACTGCTAAAAATGGGTTCTGTCCCAGTCGGACTATCCCATTAAAATGAATAAATAAATAAATAAATAAAATACAATACTACATAGGACACCATGATACAAAAATAAAATTTTCAAATTCTAAATATAGTGCTCTTTGGAGCACAGTAGCATTCAATGCATTATCTACCTGATATCCATTGTTTTATCCAGTATTCTGACAATATTTCCCAGTCTTCAATGCTGTTGTTGTTGTTGTATCTTTCGGCTTTTCCCGGTTAGTGGTCGCCACAGCGGAACTCCGGTCTGCTAATGATTGGCAGTAGATTTTTACGTACTGACTTGCCAGGCCTGACGCACAACCTTAAACGAAGGTACGCCCATTCACGCATGTCTCTACACAGAAGACACTTTAGCTGAGAATTGAACAGGACAACATCTTACTGTGAGGCGACAACGCTACTGCAGCACCACCACTGCAGCTATTTCCCAGTCTTCAATACAGCTAGGAAATCCAATCCTTATATTTGGAAAATAGATGCTGCAGCTCTCCCTCCCCCCATCCCATTCTTCCCAAAATGTGCAAATAAAACATTATTCAAAACCAACATAACCTGATCTGAATAGTCATCGGTCTCCAGCATCATATAGCCACCATACAGGCCAGGCAATTTATATGTATTTACTTATTTTTGTTGGGATCTACTGCTGCATTTTCTCTGCTGCTTTGACTCTTGTCTGTGAATCCCATTCAGTGGCAATAATAGGATCATAGGATCATAGGAAGTTACTAAGCTATTGGTCCTGAGGCCCTTATAAGCCTAGCCAAGAGTTTAGCCCATGCATAGACAAATCAGCACCTGATGGTCCTCTCCAGCAGGGACACTGGTGGAATCCCAGGGATGTATTTTCTATTTCCCATCCAGTTATCCAGATTGTGCTTAAAAAGGGGTAAAGAGGTACTCTGCTTGACATGGAGAGAAAGTCTATTCCATAGATGGGGGACTCTCTGGGACACAAATCTGTCCTGCCAGCAAGTCCTATTTATGTCACAGACCAGAATGAGGCCATGCATGCAGGTTACTTGAGTGGAGCTTGACTTGTGGATATGCAGCAGTCCCATCAAGGCGGGGTCTGAGAGCACCTTGTGTGCTAGACAGAGGTCACCTCTGAGGAGTCTATATGAAACAGAGTAGAGGGATAGGGCTTTTAGCCTATCTCTATATGGTAGATTTTTGAGGCCCTGGATTCTCTTGGTGAGGAACCTCTGTGGTCTCTCCAGCTGCTGCATGTGCTTTGCAAGGTACATGCCAAGTGGGGCATTGTACTCAATAATGGGCCTTATAACAGAAGAATACAGGGACGTTATGACTTCCTTGTCCCTGGATGAGATACCCTTACTTATGAGATGGGCCATGTAGAAAGCTTTCCATACAATGGAAGCAACATGGTGGTCAAAAATCAGGCTGCTATCAATCTGGGTGCCCAAATCCCTCATGACTGACTGCATGCTTAGAACATTGTTATTAATGTGGTAATTTGTGGGGGCATCTCTCTGCCCAAAGGGGATGATGATGCATTTTTTTGTATTCAGCTTGAGGCCATGTTTCTGGCACCAGTCATTTGTTTGGGTGAGAGCCTCTTGGAGGATGTCCACTTCACTAGGGGAGTTGATGACAGATCCCAACTTGCAGTCATCTGCAAACTTGGCCAGTTATAACCCACTGGTTTTGGCCTGTACCTCAGAAAAGTATATCCCAAATAACAGAGGCTGCAAGACCGAACCCTGGGGTACGTCACTCGATACGGGTCTACTACTTGAGGTGGCTTCCTCTATTTTGACTAGGTGGGTTCTATCAGTGAGCCAGTTGGCTACCCATCTGGTAACATATGGATTGATGCCTAGCTGAGACAGTTTATCTATTATGCCCGAGTGGGGAATAGTATCGAAGGCTTTGGCCAGTTCACGGTAGGTGGTGTGCACTGTCTTCCCCTCATCCATGCCTTTGGTGACAGTCTCAAAAAAAGTCGATGAAATTTAACAGACATGACCTCCTCTTGATGAAGCCAAACTGTGTGGGATCAAGTGTTTGGAGGTTGCCAATATCCTTGTTAATGAGGTCCATGATAATCCGTTCCATCGCCTTGCAGATCAGGCTAGTTAGGCTGATGGGTCCATAATTTCCTGGGTCAGTGGACACTCTGCCTTTATGTAAAGGAATGACAGTGGCTGTTCTCCACTCAGCTGGGACAAAATCAGTACTCAGGCTTTGGTTGAATAGAGTGCCTAATGGTGCTGCAAGTTCCTGCCTGAGCTCATGTAGGATGCAGCCTGAGATGTTATCGAGTCCCTTGGAGGCTGTATTTTTGCCTTTGAGAGAGCAGTGATGACCTGATCCCTAGATATAAGGGTAAGGGGGCAGGTACTGGGAATGACCTGATTTATTGATGGGGGGACAGAGAGGTGAAATTTTCACTGAATCTGTCAGCCAGCAAGTTTGCTATATCTACAGCATTTGTATATGTGCTGTCCTTGACCACTAGTTCTGAACAGATCTGGGTACTACCTTTGAGATTACGGACATATGTGAAGAAGGCCTTATGATTGTCTCTAGTAGATATGACCAATTTGGACTTGAAGTTTGCTTTGGAGGATTTCACTAGTGGCAATGGATTCCCTGAGTCTCAGTCCTGTGCTGCATATATTTTTGAAATTGTCCATTCTGTCTCTGTGCACTACTACTTGTACTGCTTTATTTAAAGATGCCCATCTGTTTACACTGGATTCCATTGCCACTGTAGCCTACAGTATGTCCCTGCTGTGACTAGCTTTAATATGCAAAATATGCCCTTTCTTGGAAGTATTAGAATCTACACAGCCTTTTCTGTGTTCCTTCCATGTACACAACAGAACACTATGGGTGTGCTTCATTATTATTAGTTTACCCTTTGTGGAACAGCACTCACTGTTAGCAGTACATTCTTGTATTTGTGATTATCTGTATGTACTTTGTGTTTTATATTTAATCTGACACGGTGTCCTTTTATTTTTTCATGTTCTACAGAACAAATTCTCTAAATGTTTTCTTTTGTAATGGTTCAGAGGATTTAGTAGTACCTTTCAGTGCATAAACAGCTGACGTTTACTGACTATAATACCACATTCAGGATCACTAACGTTATGTACTACTTATGTTTTCTGCTAACCCATTATTTTGGTTCTTATGGCCCTCTCATGTTTTCACTCTTGAGGTCTGATGAAATCTGTTCCACTGCAAAAGAAAGCATGTATTGTATGTAGCTAGACATAGCTGTATTGATACATATGTATATACATATGTATATGTGGTTCTCAACCACTCTCCCTCAAGAAACTATATTATTAGGCGACTTTAACATTGATTGGAACGTATGCAAACAAATGAATCCATCTACCCATATTAACCTCCATGGATTCCATCAATCTATTAATTCAACAACTAGAACAAATAAAAGCAATAATAAAGAAACCATACTAGACTGGATCCTGACAAATAGCCCCCAACAAAAATACTCAACAGGAACCCTCCCAGATGACCTTAGTGACCACTCACTAACATACATTATCAGGCACAAAACACATCTAGCAAAACCTCCCCTTATCCGATTATCTCGCAGCAAAAAACATTTTGACCCCCATCAGTTTCAATATGAACTTAGCCTAGTTAACTGGTCACCTCTACAAACCCTGCCAATAGATGACGCTGTTAACCACTTTAACCATACCTTTCTTACTATTCTTGATCATCATGCCCCCATGCGTTCGATACGCATGAAATCTAGGACAGCACAATGGCTTACAAGTATCACTAAACAACTTATACTTAGTAGGAACAAAGCCTGGACTAAATGGCGAACCACTAAAGACTCTTTTGACCACCTTAGTTTCAAACAAAAAAGAAACATGACTAAACTAGCTATTATACAAGATAAAAAGAACTTTTACACCCAGTTACAGAGTTCCTCCCAACACCAACCACAAAAATTCTGGAATTCTATTAACTCACTACTTTCCCCCGGCAAAGTTGAAACTCCCAACCCACTAGGCTCTCACCCTGACTCTCCCTTACATACTGCAAATGCTTTCAATAACTTCTTTACTTCTACAATACTTAATCTAGCCAACCAACAAAGCCCTGACCCTGCTCTACTAGGTAACCCTAACTGCACCCCGCCACCATTTCATCTTAAACCCATACCCACCTCCTATATTCTTTACCAACTTCAAAAACTTAAACCTTCTACCCCCTCAGCCGACAAAATACCAGCAGAATATCTCCAGCTAGGAGCTAAAGCTATTGCCTACCCAATCTCTATACTAATTAACAGAACCATAAAAGAAAGTACTATACCTACACTCTGGAAAATCTCCCATATCATCCCTCTCTTTAAAGGGGGTGATTCTTTTGAATACTCTAACTACCGCCCTATTGCGCTGCTATCTCCTATAGCAAAAATAATGGAGAAATGCATCCACAAACAGCTACTTAATCACCTCCTATACAATAATCTCCTAGCAAACTGCCAACATGGATTTCGTCCGTCCCTACCATAGCACCACCACAGCCTTACTATCCTTTATTGACTCCATTAATAAAAAACGAAATAACAATCTTCTTTCATCAGCCTTCTTTGTAGACTTGTCAAAAGCTTTTGACATGGTGAATCACCAA
The DNA here is from genome assembly GCF_019279795.1 of Protopterus annectens. Lineage (NCBI taxonomy): Eukaryota > Metazoa > Chordata > Ceratodontiformes > Protopteridae > Protopterus > Protopterus annectens. Next base: position 1,195,448,543 of record NC_056743.1, on the reverse strand, counting down.
CTACTCTTACATCGCTTAAAATCTCTTTCTCTTGATAGCATTGCCTTAAACTGGTTTAATTCCTATCTTCAAAATAGGAAACAAGCAGTGTTTTGGAACAACAATCTTTCCGAGCTTCTACCCACCTCTGTAGGAGTCCCTCAGGGCTCCATCCTAGGTCCTCTTTTATTTTCCATCTTTATTAACGACTTACACCTTGTCACCCCTCTAACTACTTGTATTCAATACGCTGATGATACCACCATCATTTGTTCTGCCTCCAACCAAACTGACCTACACTACCTTACCCAAAAAACTTTTACTACCATAGAACAATGATTCTCTAATTACTGTCTTCTTCTAAACCCTAAGAAAACTAAACTGCTCCTCTTCTTACCTACACACCAACCCCCCCCCCTATTAACTTCTCTCTTACTTCTAACAATGGCACCCTTATCTCCCCTGACCAAACAACCAAACTCTTAGGCATAACTATTGACAACCAACTTAAATTTGGCTTTCATATTAACTCAATCATAAAAGCAACTAATAGAAAATTAGGTTCTCTTTACAGAATCAAATCTTTCTTAACTCCTGAAGCTAGAACTACCATAGCTAGAACACATCTTATCTCTACACTACTATATGCTTCCCCTATATATACTAACCTTTCTAAATATAACATCAATAAGCTTACATCAACCTACAATAATATTGCCAGATTTGCCACTGCCTCCCCATATAAAACACATCACTGCAGAAACCTCCACTACTTAGGATGGCTAGAGCTACCCCACCTAATTCAATACTACCAGCTCACTATAGCCCGGAAAGCCCTTCACCACCCTGATAATACACCTATGCTCTCCACCCTTTTAAAGCCCTACAACAACCAAAAAAACCCTTCACTCGTCTAGTAAAATACTGATTCAAACTTCTCTATCTAAGAACACTGCAGGTGACTATATTTTCCAACTCAGTTGGTAAAATATGGAATCAACTTCCTCCCGACCTAACAACCCAAACCTCCATCACACTGTTTAAAACTAAACTAAAACACTATCTAACCAACCACTGGCTATGCTCCTGCAACAACCCAAGCTGATCTTTCAGCTCCTCACATCTCCTGCATATGTTTTACTTTCTCCCAGCTCTAAGCTTTCAGTGTCCTCAATTCTACTAGAAATGCTCTCTCTAATCTTGTAACTATACCCTTCTCTATATTCTACTGCTAACTTTTAAACATCTTATTGTATCCTGTCTCATTCTACCCATTCCAGTACTCAAGTAAAAGCTTATCTCCTATTACCTTTCTGTACTTTCCTCATATTGTCATTCTAATGCCTTAAGTATTTTGTGCTTGAAATTCCGTTGTATTGTGTACATACTTTTCATGCTTTATTTTTTGTATTGTGTATATATTTTTCATGCTTGAAATGCCTTACGTATTGTGTATATACTGTTTGTTATCATGTATTAGATAGCGGAGCTTTTCTCCTCGGGCCTCCGCTGAAAATGGACATGTATCCACTTGGACTAGCCCGGTTAACAAATGTAAAATAAAATAAAATAAAAAAATAAAAAATAAAATATGTGATGTATTATTTTTTTCCTTAACAGATCTCCGTTTCTCCAAGACTCAGTAATTAATATCTGCACAATTCACACTCCATAGTGCAGTTACACCATGCTGATTTCTCGTTTGCACAGATTAGATTTCAGACCAAAACCTTCAGAAACCGACTTCCTAATTTGTTCCTCATCTCATTATATCCTTCCTCTTATTCATATTGTCTGAAAGTTCCCTAACTCATCACTAATACCTTCAGTCCTGACAACATTTCACCCAAATTCCTTATGGGACATTCTTGTTGGTCTAACCTACACTGCTAAAAGCTTTATTGGTCTCTATTGGTTTCTATATTGTCTTACTTATTAACATAAATGTAGCCCCCACGAAGGAAGAAAAACTGAACATGCTATTCATCATGTCTTGATCTGCTCTGCAGTATTAATGTAGCTGCACCTCCGTGCGATTATCATTACTTTCTAATTTATTATACCTCCAAAGAGCCTGATACCTAAAAGGAATATCTTGATATTTCACAAAAAACAAAACGTTGTGCAGAGACACAACATAAATAGAAGGACTGATGTGTTACTCAGGCCTACTTGTTATGTGGCACTCCTGAGTGGATTGAATGTAAATAAAAGCACTTTGTGAGAGAAAAAATGACACTTGGCAGGAGATGTCCTTTAAGTACCCAAATAGTTATTATTTTCTTTGAAAGTCTGCATAATTCCCAGGATGCCTTGCAATGATGATAACTAATGTAAAATTTCTCTTGACTTAAAGCTCTCATTTATTCTTTACATTTTTATGTACATTGCAGCTATTACTGGCTGCTTTGTTTTCTGTTCACTGAAACAGAGTTACACCTACTCTACTCAGGCAACTTAAATATTTACTACTGAACTCTTTTCCAATGGCTATATTTTTATTACATACTGAATTGTATAAAAAATTCACTTATTTTAGCTGTTGTCACCAAATCACTCAGTGCTGCTCACAGTATCAGTTTTGTTAATGTAATGAATGGTGTGTGTGTGTGTGTGTGGGGGGGGGGAGGGCTAGCATTGACATACCTGATATACTTGCTTTCATCCATATGGAAATGATATTGTTTTATGTATTTTATTTTTTAAATAGCACTGTTTACTCCCCCCTCCACAGAAATACATGCATGCACATACATATTAATTTCAGTTAAAATGGCAACATTTAGTAGGCCCTTTTCTCACCCTCTTACCCTGGTCACCAGATGGTTCACTTTAATGCTTAGACTAAGGTTATCAAAAATCTTTATAGAGGTTGAATTGACATCTGGGCTGAAAAGCGACTGTTCCTTTTAAATATGAAGTAAAGTGTACACCACTACTATCCTCCATCTTCTGATGTGCTTGTACTAGTACGTGTTTACACAGCTGTGACAAATGCTTGGAGATAACCCTTCTAACTCCATCAATTGTCCCATCCAAACAGTGATAAACACATTCAAGAACTTCCTCCTTCTGTTAGGAAGAAAGGTGTGGTGGTGTCTATTTTACCTCTTTCATCCTGCTCAGGCCTCTTCTGTCCTATTCTATTGCTGAATCCAGTAGACCAGTATTTAATATAGAAGTCCGAGGCTGGCACCATCCAGCTGACCATGCAAAGCATTTTAAATCACATCTGACAAAGTCAGACAAAAACTAATCCACAGCTTCAGTATTAATGGTAATATTATAGAAGATATTTATTTATATTTTCATTTGTTAACGAGGGTAGAACACTAATTCCAATGGAGCATTTGCAAGCTCTGCCTAGCAAAGTACAATAGACAGAAGATAACAAAGGTGCCATTTTCTAATGGATGCTTGCACACAGATGAATAGCGAAGAATGTTTTGCCAGCAAGAAATCAACACTATAATTAAACACACAACTATAATAACTGCAACTAAAAAACAACTGACAGCATTTAAACAGAAAGACGGGCTAAATAACTTCCTCAAAATGTAGCTTACACAGTAAATATTCAATACATACAGTGGATTCAGGCACGTAGGCAGCTTGATACCCCCTGTGAGACAGTTGGATGGGGACACATGGTGGTTTGGAATTATGGCTACATTGACATATGCCTGTGGACAATTCCCTGTAGGAATAGAACATCCCTCTGCACCCTAAACCATATGTGGCAGACACAAACCCCCATAGTGTTACACCCTGCACCATCCCAGAAGCCAACACGTGCCATCGTCAGTAGTACAAGTGGCCAGCACTTGATGCCAAGGGGGAATGAAAGTTGTACTGTGAAATCAGTTCACTGTGGACAGAGCCTTTATTAACACAACAGATAAAATGATGTGTGTAGTGCTTGGTGTGTACTAGAACCGAATATATTCACAACTTGTAGAAATGTGCTACAGCACGTAGGAAATCCTGCACATCCCTGTAGTCACACTTATCTTGCAAGATGTGTTTTAGGTGATGCTCCCTTTCAACAATAGCCTTCCTACATGGTGTTACAAGCATCCCCCTGAAAAGTGACTCCCTTCAGTTGTCCATCACGTTCTGTTCCTGTTGTAGAATGGACAGAAAGTTGGAAAGATGTGCTGTAGGGCATCCAAGTAATACTTTTAGTCGACGATGCCATGCCTCCACCTGGTTATTGGTCCATGGGAGGTCCATGTCAGACACATCACACACACACATTCCAGAACTTCAGAGGGTAGGAAGATGGCAGACGTTGCTGTGCTGAACAGCGGGATGCATATTTCCTTGGTTGGCCACTCATATAGTGATGGTCCAGAAAAATACCTACAGGCTTGGCACAGTCAGGTAAGGTAGCTACAATGTCCAGAAATGCAGGGACACCTTCATCCACTGGAAGGAATGCCAGTGCAATCAGCTTGCGGATGGCTATTAAGAATGTGGTGTCCATACCATACAAGGCCACAAGGTGGTGATGCCAGATCTGGCACCAAATGATCTGTGCAACATGGAATAGGCACCCCTTCAGAATACTCTTAGGGAATGCCTTTCATCTGGCAGGGATTGCTGCCTTCTCAAAATCTGTCATAATGTACCACGGTGTTAGGGTGCATCCCTGATCTGCAGCCATACCCTTAAGTATGTCCCACATATTGTTGTATGCAGACTCTGATTTCCGTATCATTAGACAATACACCAGGGGAACAATTTGTGCTGAGGTGGGGGTGCCAATAGATCCATGTAAAGTATACAGCTGACAGCAAATATCAGCATGTGTTGGGAAGATGCCATCCCTGAGTATGATGTCTGACCTGCACAAATCTGCCAGATTTTTTGCTGTAGTAAGCAGAACCAAGGCATCTTTCCTATCCATATCTGACTGTCTGCGTAAGATAAAGCTGCCACTACGGAGTGGGTACTGGCTGGCATCGATATCTGCAAGTGTTGCCAGAGGTGTGGACATAGATTCCCATCCCCTCTGTCATACCCTGGTGATGCTATGATGCAGGGTGGCATGACAAGGCATCTCCTGTAGTACATTGCCATCCTCTGTGCCAAGGACACTCTGCATTACCAGACTAGGCATGTCATTGCTGTTTACTGCCATAGTTCTGCTCGCAACACAGTCACCTGGGCAGTGGTTGCATCTGGTCCATGCTGGTGTGGCAGTGATTTATGCAGTACTTCCCCCTCATCCTGGTGGACACTGATAGCACTGCCCCTGCAGGCCTTTATTCTCCGCTCAACACATGCCCAGTACCGTTTGGAGAAGACTTCCCACTCTAAGTGGTAGCGGTATCCCTCCACTACCAGCACTGGTTTGCCATGCTGGCTGGGCACTGTCCAATATCTGTTGCCAAGCTGACCTGGGGTATACTCGTATATGGACTCCATCATGGTAACACTACTTGTGGTTGGCCTCTCAGCATCCATCACATCCAGTGTAGCAAGGCAGAGTACGTTAAAACTACTTATGTATAGGCCACTATCAGACTATCGTTATGCTGCAGTACACCACCTTGTTTGTTGTACCCGTCTAAGTAGGAGCTGTCTGCCACAATGGTCCTTTGTAGCAGTATACACACCATCCTGCTCTTACTACCTTTCCTTCTAAGGATCCTCTATGTCATTTCACTCAGCAGTGGAATTGACAACTGACTGTAGTCCAGTAGGTGTCTATCCAGCTCGCTTTTACACCACTGGATTTGCATGTACTGCACAGGTCCCCTTTAACTCCCAGCTATTGAAGCTGACCAACCAGCGTGTGGTGCATAGCCTCAGTTTCAGAGACAGACATTACTTATGGATGTTCCCCTGTGTAGCACCCTTTTCTGCCTACATGCCTCTGCATATGTGTGCACCCCATCTGCAACAACCATAGGATCGATTAGGCTACCCCCACATAACACACATGTTGCTTCGGAAGTATACTATCAGTTGTTGTCAGTGGGGTGGGTTTATATTCCTATGTGTCTGATATGTGCTTTCCCTCCCCTACGTGCCAGTGATTCCTTCTACAATAGTTGCTTCTATACCATTAGTTAGGTAGTCATTAATTGCCAGAGTTGTCCTGTTCACACCTGCCACAGGTGTATGGGCATGTTATGTATAAGGGGTAGTGCAGCAGTGATGACACCTTTTTCATCATGCACTTGGTATTACGGGAATATGCCTTACTCAGGACTGCCTGTTGTTGTCTGTATGTATGTAGGTCTGTGTTGTGCTTCTGGCTTTCCTTTACCTGTGGATTACTTGTGGATGATTGTTATAGGTATATAAGTAAGTAGTGTATATAACATACATCAATAACTACTGCAATAAATAGAGACATAGATGGATAGGTAATACTGTAAGTAGGACATAATGGTAGACAACTGAGTTTCAGGCTTCATACCCTTTAGAACAGTCATGCTAATGCGAAACCTGTTATTCTATCTACTTTCTAGGTTTGTAACAGCAGATTTTGCACTTTGTCCCTCTTTTTGGACTTTACTCCCGCTTTTCATTATGGCTTTGTCCCGATGTCTTATTCTACAAGGTGGAGAGGTATGCACTAGGAAGGCTCTAACAGGGCACGTTATTTCAGTTCTGTTGTGACTGTGTTTGTGCCACTAACAGTGTGCATGTATTGGTGTATCTAGCAGCTGCAGATGCAGCTTCTTTGGCCATTCCCAGCTTGCAACTTCCCACTCTATGCTTTTCCTGCAAGGGTTGTGTGTGGGGATTTCTGTGCGTGTGCTTAGCAGGTATGCTGTTTGTATTTTATTCTGTTTACTTGCACCTGTTTAGCTTACCTGTGCTGCCAATCGCATAATGCAGGTATGCTGGCTTTTTTTTTTTGTTGTTTACTTGCATCTGTTTAACTTATTTGTGCTGCTGATCGCATAGAGCAGGTATGCTGTTTTTTTTTTTTTATATTTGCACCTGTTTCTCTTAATTCTGCTGCCAATTGCATATCTAGTGAGGCTGTTTCCACTGTGAGGAAACAGTCCACTTAGTTCCATTAGGGATCATCTCTATGTGGCGGGTTTACCATCTGTGTGCACTCCTGCCACATAGCTCCCTTTCGGCTGCACCGCTCTACAGTCTAGCAGTGCTGCAGCCTTCTGCTTTCAGTGTTGTAGCTCGCGGGCAATGGTCTCGCGATCTACATGCCAGAACCCGCATACAGTGTATATATAATTAAGTGTATGGGGAGGGTGGTATAAAGGAAGAAAAAGTTTAGGTAGATTGAAAGAAAGGTGGGAAAGGTGAGAAAGGAGGTGAGTGGGGAAGACTACAGGAGGCAGAATAATAGGTTAGTATGAAGAAAATTATAGCCTTGAGGCAAAGGAATGAGTTTAAGTTGTGCTGTCTATTGTCTAGCTCTTAAGGATATTTCACATTTCAAATGGTCTTTAAGTTGGTTATAGCAGGCTTGGTAGGAATGGAGTGGTCATTTCTTTAGTGAAAGGTATTCATATACATGGGACTAGCATTGAGAAACTGCAGTCAGTACTATGAAGTCTGTCCCTAGGGTAAAAAAGCACGGGGTTTCATGGGACTGTGACCTTAAACTATAGGTAGTGTATGTTTCAGTTAATCTGCTGACAAAAAAGGGGAAAGTTTGTATGTTTATATGTTTAAGAGTTTATTGTTGAGGAATTCTAGGAGAAGTATGCACCTATTGTTTAATTGGAAGCCATTTTACCTTTTTAAGGATGGTGTACTGATGTTGTGTTTAGAGGGGGATGAAGATGATTCTGCAAATACTGGTTACATTAATGTATTTTTTTCACATGAACAGTAGCCAGAACTTAGAGCTTGTCACACAAAAGCACTTTTGCCCTGCAAAGTCAGAGTTGCAATAGAAAAACAGCAGGGCAAATCCAATCATTTCATCCACAAGTAGCCCCCCAAGCCCATGACCTACCTAAAGTATTTGGCTTTGCCTTGCCAAGCTTAAAAGAAATGATAATAATGTTTTCATTAATGTATTTTTGATGCAAACAGCCATAGCTTGCATTCTATCTTGTTTCATCCAAATACACATTAGTCCTTCAAAGCCAGAATTATAACAACAATCAGGGTCACTTATTTAATTTACAAACATCCACAATATCAATTGCCCACCTAAAGTATCTGCTTTGATCCTACCAGGAATAAAATAATAGTAGTAGTAATGGTTACATTAATTTAGTTTTGTTTCAAAGAAGCAATAGTCACAGCTTGTATGCCACCTCACCTTACCCAAATATACATTAATCTTGCAAAGTCAGAATTACAGCAGTAAACAGGAGGGATGGTCATTTCATTCATGCACGACCAATTTCTCATTGCTTACCCACAGTATCTGATTTGACCTTGAACAGTAAAATAAATAAATGGTTACAGTAGTGTATTTTATTTCACATAAACAGTAACCGTGGCTCAGAGCTTGTAGGCTTACTTCACCTAAATTCACATTAGTCTTGCAAAGCCAGAATTACAACAGAGCCAGTCATTTCATTAAAGCACATCCTCCATCCCCACTGGCTACCCACAGTATCTGGTTTGATACAATAAACTTAAAAGAAATTAAAAAAAAGAAGACAATGGTAACATTAATGCCTTATTTTCACAAAACAGTTGGGTGGGTACTTCATGCAAATATACATTAGACCTGCAAAGCCAGAGTTTCAACAACAAAACAGCAGGGTCAATCATTGCATCCATAAACAGCCCCCATACCAAGAACCTACCTAAAGTATCTGGTTTGACTCTGCAAAGATATTACAATTAATAAAAAAAACAAAAAAAAATTCATCTACAAACAGACCCCATACCAACTGCTTATCAATCTAAAGTATCTGGTTTGACCCTGCCATAAAAAGAAAAAAGAAAAAGAAATTGCATAAGATTTAAAGTTTTATTAAATTAAAAAAAGACCAATTTCACCCACAAATAGTCCTCATTCTCACTGCCTATCTGTAGTATCTGCTTTGACCCTGCCGGAATCAAAAAGACATAAGCTCTAGTAGATTAAAAAAAAATAATAATCATCCCCCTCAGTGGCAACCTTCCTAAAGTATCTGGATTGACCTGCAAGGATACTAAAGTAAAAAAAAAAAACAAACAAACAAACAAAAAAAAAAAAAAAATATATATATATATATATATATATATATATATATATATATATATATATATATATATATATATATCTTCCACAAACAGCTCCAAAACACAGTGTCTACCTAGTATCTGGCTGACCGTGCAAGGTTATTAAAAAAAATCAGCCACAAACAGCTCCTAAAAACACACTGCCTAACCTGCCTACCTAAAGTATCTGGTTGATCCTGCTAGGATAAAAAAAGTAAGATAAACTTTAGTAGTACTAGCGTAGTAAGTAATCCTGCAATGATTTTTTTCCTTTTTATTTAGCTGAGCTGACTCATGTGCAAAACAAACAAAAAATGGGTGCTGCATATTGCAAAAATAAAAAAAAATGGTCTGGTTTTGGCTGATCCACTTAATATTGCAAGAAGAAAATAAAAATAATAAGTACATTGATGTATGCCAAAACTCTGGGCTAATTTTAGAACAGCCTTGAAGTTTTTTTTTCACAGAGTGTGCTCTGTGAGCTGGCAAGTGCAGCTTCTATGAGCTTCTTCTTCTAAATTATTTAAAATAAAAAATAAAATTATTTTTATTTGACAAAAAAAGAATGCTCAAACAAAAGTGGGGGTGGGGTGTCTGCAGCCCAGTATCACTAGCCACCCTTGACAGTAATACACTAAAGGCAGCTACTTGTTCATATGTTCATCGGTATATCGGCTAACAACCACCAAAGCCGTTTCTAAGTCTAGTTGCACAACCCAACTGTGTCCCTATGTGTCATGAGCATTTATTACAAGAGGGGTATGTTCATGGGTTCATAGGTTCATAGGTGTTTAGTAGGCTAATGACCACAAGGGCCTTTTTAAGCCTAGCCATGCATCCCGAATTTCTGTCAAGGAATGTTGTTAAAAATTTTCTAAAGGTTATGTGGGGGGTATGTTAGTTTGGGCATACTTAATGTCTGCCTCTGTCTATCAGAGACATGGAGACCAGACCCAGGGTGAATTTACAATTTCCCTTTCATTGGTCAAGGTTAAGCTGAAATAGAGTTAGGGATGGACTCTGCTTCACATGGATGAGGAGCATGTTTCTGAGCATGGGGATCCTCTGAGATAAACATCTGTCTCGCCAACATATCCTATTTATGTCGCAAGCAAACATTTGGAATTATTGGGTCTAGTGGTTCTGATGCTGTTTGTTTTACAAATGTGTAAAAGGTCCATCAGAGTTTTTTCTGAAGATGTCTTGTATGGCAGACATAGATCACCTCTCACTAACCCGTAGGAGACTGAGTATAGAGATAGGGCTTTAAGGCAATCTGTATAGGACAATGGGTTTACACCCTGGATTCTCCCTGGTAAGGAACCTTTGCGGGCATTCCAACTATTGCATATGTCTGGTCCAACTATTGCAAATGTCTGGTCAGGTATGTGGTGAAGGGGCCATTATACACTATCATGGGACTGATCATCATCATCATCAACCCCCTTTTTCCCATTTTCTACATGGGGTGAAGGTGTCATGTCAGCTGTCACCATCTCTCTCTATTCAATGCGACTCTGCTGCCTTCTTTAACACTCATGACTGTCACAGGTCTTCTCTTACACAATCCATCCACCTATTTGCTGGATGCCCTTGTTTCCTCTTGTCTTCTTCCTGTCTATCCCAAATCGTCTTCACCAGATTGTCTTCTGCTTTTCTACACATATGTGTGAACCACTGTAACCTGTTCTCTTTGACCTTATCTGTAACTGGAGCTACTTTAGCTTCTGCTCTGATGTCCCCATTTCTTTGTCTGTCCCACAGTGTGCATCCTACCACCTGCCACAGGCACTTCATTTCCATCACCTCTAGCTTCCTCAACTGCTCTACCTTTACTGCCCAGGATTCTGTACTATACAGTAGTCCTGGCTGTGCCACCATTTTGTACACCTTACTTTTTAGCTTCTTTGGCATTCTTCTGTTATATACTACACCTGATACTGTGCCAGTTGGCTGCAGCCCCTCTGATTATAGTTTTAACCTCGTCATTCAGACTTTCCTTCTCCTCAACCACCCCTCTCAGATAACTGACACTGTTAACCTGCTCCACTGTTTTCCCTTCTATCGCAGTTCTCACCTTCTTCTGAACTCCACCATTTGTTGCCATTACAACTGTCTTAACTCATCCCATGTGCCTTCTCCTTTGCATTCCATTCCCCTATTCTTTGCTGAAGTTCTTGCTAGCAGTCTGCCTGTAATGCCACATCATCTGCATATGGCAACTTTGTTGATCTGTTGCCTCAGATCTGTTTGCTAATGTCCATCACCAGTATGAACAGTAGTGGGCTGGGAGTTGAACCATGATGCACACCCAGTCCCACTGGAAACACCTCTATGAGACTAAACTTTGTCAGTATTTGAGTCATTGGGTCCCTGTACATAGCTTGTGCTAATTCTACTAATGTTTCTGGGACCTCAAACCACTGGAGGACTGCCCAAATCAGCTTTCTGGGGACCTTGTCATATGTTTCTCGAAGTCTAAGACTGCCCAGCTGAACTCTTTCCTCATCTCTAGCTTCTTCTTAACTATCTAACTACAAACATCAAGTTTGCTGTGCCGCATAGTGACCTGAATCTGAACTGCTCATCTCCCATCTTACTTCAGAACTCTCATGAAATATGACAGGAGTTTGATACCTCTGAACTGGCCACAGTTGTAGATATGCTCTTTGTTCTTGAACACTGGCACTAATATATTTATTTTCCAGTCATCTGAGATACATATTTCTCTCCACACTGCTGTGAGTACCCTCAAGGGCTATTTCTCCCCATCTCATCCTGCATTTTTATCATATATGCTGTGACTTCTTTTGAGCCTGCTTCTTTCCCTGACTTAATTTTCATTAGTAATGTTCTTATTTCTTCTATGGAGGGTCCTCATAGGTTCATAGGTTGGTACTAGGCTATTGGCCCTAGGGCCTGTACAAGCCTAGCCATAACAATTCCCTGGCTATTTCTTCCCACAATATTTACTTTCCTGGACCCCTGTCTAGCAGGGCAACTGACGTGATCCCCGGGGTAAATTTCCTATGTCCCATCCAGTCGTCAAGGTTCCTTTTGAAGAGGGTCAAGGAGGCAATCTGCTTGACATGTATGGGCAGTCTATTTCAGAGTATGGGGAGTCTCTGGGCCAGGAAACTATCCCTCCAGCATGTTTTGTTCATTGTGATGACAAGGTTTAGGTCCCTGGAGCATGTGGCACTGATGGATTGGGATTTCTTTAAGTGTAGCATGTTCAACAGCTCTGGGTTTGACATGGCCTTGTATGTTAAGCAGAGATCGCCTCTGGGTAGACAATATGCGACAGAGTATAGCTGGAGTTTTTAGTTGGTCAGCATAGGGTATCTGCTTTAGGCCTGTGATTCTTTTAGTGAGGTGTTTCTGCGGTTTTTCCAGTTGTTGCAGATGTCTTGTGAGGTACATATTAAATGGGGCATTGTACTCTATGATGGCTCTAATGAGGGATGAGTACAGTGGGACAATGGTCTCTTTTTTTCTGGATGAAAGCCCTTAGTGATGAGGTGTGCCGCATAGAAGGATTGCCTGACTGTTGTGGTGATGTGGTTATCGAAGGTAACACCACTGTCCACCTGTGTTCCTAAGTCTCTTATCACACTTTTGGTGTTTAGTGTACTGCCACCTATGTGGTAATTCATGGGTACATGTTTTTTCCCAAAGGGGATAACTATACACTTCTTGACAATGAGCTTGAGCCAATGGCTCTGGCACCAAGCATCTGTTTCTGTAAGGCCCTTTTGTAGAATATCCACATAATTTGGGGATTCAATAATGACTCCCAGTTTGCAGTCATCTGTGAACTTTGTTATACAGAGTCCCTTAGTGTTGGCCTGTACTTCAGAGAAGTAGATGACAAACAAGAGCGGTCCCAGGACTGAACCCTGAGGTACTCCACTTGTCACTTGTCTGGAGCTAGATTTGGAGTCGGCTACTTTTACAGTGTGGGTTCTGTCAGTAAGCCAGTTGGCAACCCATTGAGTGATGTAGGGATTTATGTCCAACCTAGTTAGTTTATCTATGATTCCAGAGTGGGGGATGGTGTCGAAGGCCTTGGCGAGGTCCAGATAGGCTTTGTGGTACGCCTTACCCTCATCCATGGCTCTGGAGAATGATTCAAAGAAGTCAATCAGGTTCAGGAGACATGATCGGCCCTTCATGAACCCAAACTGGGTGGGGTCCAGTGTTTGAAGGTTGCCAATGTCTTTGTTTATAAGTTCCATAATAATACGTTTCATGGCCTTGCAGATCAGGCTCATCAGACTGATGGGACAATAGTTTCCAGGATCCAAGGTGGATCCCCCCTTGTGGAGTGGGATAACTGTAGCTGTGTTCCACTCAGTGGGCATGAAGCCTGAGGTGAGGCTATGATTAAATATGACACTTAAGTGAGGTGCCAGTTCATTTTGTAGTTCATGTAGTACACATCCCGGAATGTCGTCTGGTCCCATGCATGCTGTATTCTTACCTTTGGAGAGTGTGGTTTTTATCTTTGAGGCCGAGATTACTGGGATTTGGTAATCTTTTGGTATTGAGATGGCTCTTTAGGGGCTGAGAGGGGGGTGAAGTTGTCACTGAATCGATCTGCCAGGATATTGGCAATGTCCTTGGGATCACTATATTTAATGCCATTCTGTTGTAGCTCAGAGAAGATCTGAGCATTGCCATTTAGATTCTTAACATGGCTATAGAATGCCATTGTCATTGTAGACTGTTTGAGGCAGTAGAGCTTCTGTGTGGTTTTCTTCATTCAGAAGCTGCTGGAGGTATTCCTTCCATTTGGCTTTGATTCCTTATGTAGGGTATATGACTATTTTTTTATCTTTCTGTCTTTGCTTTGCAACCAGATATAGTGTCTTTGTGCCATATACTGACTCACATTCAAGAAGCTGGTAGAGTGCCTCTGATGCCTTGTTCTTTGCTATTGCAACTCCTTTCTTAGCTTCTTTGTTATCCAACCAGTATTCATTCCTAGCCAGGTCCATCTTTTCTATCTCCCACTTTTTTATGCACTTCTTATTTCTTATGATGACTTCCTGGACTTCTGCATTCAACATCGGCTTTTCTTATGTACCTTGTTTCCATATATGGCTCGTCCGCATATCTGTTCTGTAGCCCTCACACATTCTGTTTTGAGGTGCTGCCATTCTTCTTCATCTCCACCTATTTCCTCCTCTTCTTGAGGTGCTAGAGCCCTGAGTAATTCCTTGAACTGTTGTGCTTTCTCTCCAGTCATCTTCCAGGTCCACAACCTGGTCTCTGTTCACCTTAGAGCCTTCTCTGACCACTGCTTGCAGGTAATTATGGCAATCAGTGGTTTATGTTGTATGCCAACTGTTTCACTGAGGATGACTTTGCAGTCACTGATTCAACCTCAGTGCCCTTTGCTTACTAGGAGGAAGTCCACCTGAGTTGCATTTATGTGATCTTGTGACCTTCTCTCTTTCTGAACTATGTGTTGGCTACTATCAAGTCATTTGCCAGACATAAGTCTCTATTGGATTCTCGTTCTTTATTCCTGTTGCTCCACTCACGTGGATGCAGGCAGTCTTCATATCCTGTTTGGTGTGTCCTGATATATGCATTGAAGTCACCCATTATCAACACCAGTTCATGTCAGCCTGCTTTATCTAATTAGGTTTTGCAGTTGCTGTCTGAATGCACTGCTCTCCTCACTATCACAACCCTGCTGTGGGGCATAGGCTGAGATTACAAATACTGCCCTATCATTAGGCTGGAGTCTGATTGCCATGAGTCTGTCAGTAGTTCTGATGATAGCCCTTGCTGTCTTCTGAAGCCTCTTCCTCCCCACAATTTCCACACCATTTCTAGCCTGTCCTCCACTTTAGTAGTATACTTTGGATCCCAAGCTAAGTGGCTTTACTACACTGCCCTTCTATCTTGTCTCTTGGATACATAGGATGTCCAGCCTCCTCCTTACATCATGTCATCCACTTCTAAGCTGCATGCTGTCAGTGAACCTACACTGAGTGCAGCAATTCTTAGTTCAGGTTTAGCAGGTTGATTGGTTTTACGTCCAGCTTTCACTCAACAGAGCTATCCCAGGTAACATAAGCTGGGCCACTGGACACCAGCTGGCCAGTAGTTTATTGATCCAGGGCTGCCAGGGTTTATGGCAGGAACACATTGGTCAGTAGGAGCACATACACCCCCCCCCATTAGCATGGGTCCCTGATGTAGGTTGAAGTAAGCTGGGTCCTCAACTCTTTTATCACCGGCAAATACCCATGACCATTTGGTGACCCTAGTCAACACAACTGAATCAGCTGGGGCCATATTTTACACCAACAAGTGGCTAGCCCTGTCATGGCACACAATCTGTGATACATGTTCTTCTATCATGAGGATACTGCACAACACAATAGATGCCAAAAGGGGTTGATTTATACAACTCTTCCTCATATAGAGCACCATGTAGAGTCTGTGCTGCTGCCCACAGCTCATTCTTTGGTGAGTTTGAGATGAAAACACTCAGCATTTTTTCAGAGGTATAAGGAACCCCATACAGACACAAGAAGATGCAAACTCCAAACAGGCATAAATAGAGTGATACTATGACTTCCTTAGACCTAAATGCCATGCCCTAACTTATAATTTGGATGACAAAAAATAATTTTCTTGAAGCCATGGCCACGTGTTGGTCAAAGGCCAGATTAATGTCTACATATGTTCCCAGATCCCTGACTACTGGTTCAGCCAGGTCATTTTATTCCTTAACACTGTTTTGGTCACTGAAGTAGATGTCTGAAAACGGATACTGGAAAAATGTGCTTTTGACAAGTTAAACCAAGCAAACAGGTTAAACTGTAGTACAGACAAAGAATGTAATTAAAACAGATCAAGCTTTTGATCATGTGTAAAGCATATTCAAAAAGATAAGTGTATGTTACACATGCAAATGGGAAAAGTTCACCTGTTTTTATAAAATTACATTTTTGTACAGCAGTCAGATGGGCTTATATTTTACATTTTAGATACGATTTACTTGTGGAATTTGCCTTGCCATGAGTTAATATTGTTCAGTACCCATGCTACTGGACTTTAAAACAAACCTTTTCTCATAAAATGAACTTAGCAGCCAACTCAGTTCCAAGAAGCATGCATCAGAACAGAGCACTGCAACACAAACTATGTAAGAATCTATATATTCAAAATGCCAGCTTCTCTATTAATTCCATGTATCTTTAACAGGAGTAGAACTACATACAGCCCAGGCAAGGTCAGTAACAAACCCAGCTTGTTCCTGCTCAGCATGTTTACCGTAATGATGCAAACTTATGCAATTCAAATACCGCCTTTTCACCTGCATTTCCAAATTAAATATACAAATTCTTTTCATATAGATAAAGTGTTGACAGAGCTTGCAGTGGTACAGTGCATAAGGTGCTCTAATGGTCACAATATGTGACTGCATAGATGAAGAAATCATCAAGAACAACCTACAATATTTAAGGGGCCAGTAGTGCTAAACAATATTATTAGATTTTAACCCTTTGTGCTGTGTATCCTGATTTTAGGAATAACAGAGTTTCTGTACAGCAGATTCCACATTTCAGTCAACAAAGGCGATACAGTGTGTGTGTGTGTGTGTGTGTGTGTGTGTGTGTGTGTGTGTGTGTGTGTGTGTGTGTGTGTGGTGCACCCACAATTAGAATGAAAAATGGGGTGAGGAAAAGAAGACTGTCACATGGTAAGTGCACATAATCAGATCTTATTTCCAAGCATTAAACTTATAAATGGCAAGTTTATACCTAGGCAATACATATCAGGCAGTGGCACCCATCATTCTTTCTACCTATCTATCTATCTTAATTTTTTTAACATTTGTTTACTGGGAAAATCTGACAGGGGCAGAGCCCATTATCAGCAGAGGCCTGGCCAGAAATGCTTCAGACACTTGTCTCTGGAATGTGGGAAGAAATCAGAGCACCCAGAAGAAACCCACACAAACATAGGGAGGACATGCTGATGCCGCAGAGAAAGTACCCAGCTGAGAATCAAACCAGAGGACCTCTTGCTGTGAGGCGACAACACTAACCACTTCACCATTGCACTGCCCCGGTATCAATACTATGTGGTCCAGAGCTGTAAGGTTTGTTTCCCTCAGCCTTCATTGACTGTGTGACTTTGAGCAGGTCACTTAACCAGACACAGCTCCTGGGCTGAGTGTGAAAAAGGTCCACGGAGATCATTGCTCTATCCCATAAAACAAATACAGTAAAATAAATACATTAATTAATGAATAAATAAATACTCATACCATCACCTACATCCCTATTCCATGTATATTGCTGTTTAGTAAATTAAAACAGACCAACTTATAAACAATTATAGCCAGTAGTAGCTTACATACATTTTTTCTTAAGTTGTGGAAATGATAAATGGTGATTAAATAAATTAAAGGAATGATTAATAAGAGCAGAATACTGATAAGAGTTGATCTTTCTCCAGTTACTTTCTGAAATAAGATGGTAACATGGTCTAATTTATAACCATTCCAGCTTTGAGAATATGGTTTGTTTGTTTGTTTGTGTCTTTCGGCTTTTCCCGGTTAGGGGTCGCCACAGCGGAATTCCGGTCCGCTAATGATTGGTAGTAGAGTTTTACGTGCTGGCTTGCCGGGCCTAACGCACAACCTTCAACGAAGGAACGCTCATTCACGCATGTCGCCACACAGAAGACGCTCTAACTGAGAATCGAAGGGCAACGTCTAACTGTGAGGCAACAACGCTACCGCAGCACCACCACCGCAGTCAGCTTTGATAAAGATCTAAAATAGCTGCATTACAGTACAAGGAACAAGTTTAGTTTATACCTGGAATGTAAAGCACATTGTTTTATACAAAAATAACTCTAAATCCAATATTTTGGCTAATCAGTACAATATACAATGATGTATATCATATTTAAAAACTGCATTATAAAAGGTTGTAAGCTTCTTAAAATTCTAACATAACTATTTGCCTTAAAGAGCAGGGATCTCTAACTAATAACACAAAATACCCCCTAACATTCTTCTAGTTTTTAAAGAACTAGCATCTTTGTACCTACACAAAACTAACAATACTAAATTTACTGAAACGCCAGCTAAATGAAACAAACTGGTAAAATCTTTAACTGGATGAAAGTTTTAAGTTGTGGCAATCCCCCTGTACCCCCACACACCTATTACTCATGTATACATACTCCATATTTACACAACTATGAAGAAAAATGAAAAGTTCAAACATTCAGTCATTGGCCCAACCTTTAACGAAGGCACGCCCATTCACACATGTCTTTCGAATGCCACTCGACCACAGGTAGGACATGCAGACTCCACACAGAAGGCGCTCCAGCTGAGAATCGAATGGGAGAACCTCTTGCTGTGAGGTGACAACGCTACTGCTGCACCACTGCGGTTTCTGTTCAGTCATTGGCAGTACACAAATAGAAACCACACTGACAGTGATTTCACATGCAAAAAGTGACCAGTAATTTATCAGTCTGGGAATAGAAATTAACAAGTTGAAAGTCATCTATATAAAATGAAGTACAGGGAGGACATAAAAAACATATTTTATAACAAAGTTAACATGAAGAACAAGGCAAAAAGAATAAAAATGAGTATAGAAAGATACAATCCCAGGTATCTGAAAGAATATATGGCTATAGTATTCCTCTGGTCCTGATCTATTATCTCAAGGACAAAATCCCTACCATATGGTATGCAAAAATGTTCCCACTCCAGAATTAAATAATGCTTAACCATGTTTGTGTGCAATTAAAATACTTAAAAGCAGCTTCAAGAATATTAATTTCTGAACCAGCAGTAAAATAAAACAATATACTCAACATATAAAATACATATTGACATGTTACATGCTGATTGCAAACCATTCAATAAAAACATAGACAAAAATGGTCCAAGTTCAGACTTCTGTACAATTCCTTAGGTAAGGATAACCCTCTGGGAAGCAATATTCTGCAAGTTCATATATGACATACAAATGCTTAAATCCTCTCTAAGCCAGTTTATCGAGGTGCTTAACAATGGCTGATGGAAGACAGACATGGTCTACAATGTCACAATCTTTAGTAAGATCAAGTAATAGAAAACAGATGAAATGTAACTTTTAGTACCATCATATGTTAACTGAAGACGATAGACTAGTATTATTAACACAATTCAACCTTAAGGCATGAGACTCATATAGAAGTCCAGTATCTTCTTGACAGATAAGCATCAGCTTAGCATCTGACCAAGAGCCTTGGTCAATGAAGATAACATTGCTGTAGGGCAGAAGATATTTAGACAGTTGTCCTTTCTTTTTTATGCATCAGAATCAGTCGCAGTGTTTTCTAGACCTTCTGGAAATGCTCCCAACATAATGGAACTATTACAAAATATATTTATTTTGTTTTCATTTGTTGACTGAGAATCATCTGACTGACCTAAAAGCCCAATTTCTGCAGAGGCACAGGGAGAAAATCTCCTTAATTATACAACAGTGGTAACAAAAATCGATTGCAAATTTTTGAATCTTTATACAAAACAATTAAAAATAAAAATGTATATGAACAGAATGCATCTGTAATGGAGAGAAACTAAATGCAGCAGCTGTATATGCCAACAGCTGAATATAAGGTTAAGAATGTAGACAGTGTAATGGCTGAAAGCAGCAGAAGAAGAAGAGAGGGAGAGAGAGAGAGAGAGAGAGACTGTGATGGATAGCAGGTGGAGATATAGATGAAGAAATTTGGATAAAAGGACAAGACTGAGTAGAAGTTAAGTAGGTTTACAGCTTGTAGATAAATGTTTTAGTTTTATTGTCATGTCTAATGTCAGGAGGGAATGGAATTCCACATCCTGGTGGGACGAACATATTATTGAAAGTTACCAAAGTGGTAGTCTGATTTGTCATCTTGTAGGAGATTTTGGGTCTGTAATCTTAGGTTGCTGCTAGACATATATTTTAGGAGTAAATTAGAGATAAATGGGCATTTGTTACATTCATATAAAATTTTGTGCATGTATTTTAACTAATTAGATGTTAAAAGGTGTTTTAGTTCTAGCCAATTAACCTTATGAAGTGCTGATGAGTTTTGCTGGGAATATTACCAACATATTTTGCTATGTTATTGTTTGTTTGCTCTAACTTATGTAGGTAAGTTTCAGGAATATTATTAAAGATCGAGGAGGCACACAGTAATGTAGCAGCAACAGAATTTAGGCTGTATTTAGTGGTGCAGTTTCTGTTAGGCATGATTTTGATTTATATAACACTCACAAAGTTTTGTGAGTTTTTGAGGTTACATAGTCAATATGTTTCTTGAAGGATAATTTATTATTTATGAACACACATAAAAGATTGGCCTGGGAAATTTGTTCAACTTGTGTGCTAGTTTGTGAAGTAATTGAGATTTCACTGAGCCAAAAACGAGTAGTATAGCTGTATTGGCATTTAATAAAAGATTTGTGTCTTTAAGACTATGCTCTAGGCTTTGAAAGTTAAGATGTCTGGAACACTGAGGGAGTCAGAAATACGGATACTAATGGGGTTATCTGAATATTGTGCTAAAGTGGCATTAGGAATCTTGGTGTGCATGTCAAATTGAGCAGAAGACAAACCAAAACTGGAAAACTCAGTGTAACATATCTAATTCCCACTTCATCAGGGCCAGCATATTGCCTGATTTGATGGGTGGTATTTGCAGTCCCACACTTCAAAAATGTGTAATGCAAATGTACGAATAGCTCTGCTACACTCGCAAGTAATGTAGCAAACTGCAGCTGAGTGGTGCTGCTTTTAGAATTTTCAGACATGGGATGGAGTGCCCACTATTTTCTGGCATATCTGAACATGTGTAAAATGACCTAAGATGAATGTACTTACATGCAGAAGTCTACCAAATCTTATGCACACTCTGCACATGTTTGTAAGTTCATAGATGCTTTCATATAATTTTAGCAGCCAACAGTGAACAGACAGATGTGTTAGTCTATTGTGAATTTTCCACAGGAACATGCACTGGTTATGGCTGAATTCTGATGACTAGCAGCTTATCTAAACCTTTAATATTTGTCTTCACTTTGAAAGTGTCCTTATATGGATGCCCTGCCTTTTATAAATTAGAAAGGGGAAGCTAGGTAAGTTCAGGAAAAGCAGAGACAGAGAATAACAAGGAAAAAAAAAAAAGAGAAAGACATTAAGAGAACAGTTCTTAAGGAGCTGAAGGAGGACGGGTGATATTTTTTTCTTTTGTTAGGGATAGATCCTCATTTTCCAAATATATATTTATAATGAATGTTGGGGAAGGAAAAAAGGCCGAGTGTGTGGTAGAAATGGTTAGAGAAGGTTTAAGAATATTCACATTGACATTAAAGACTGACAAGACAGACAGCAGCACTGTTAGGCTGATAACTGGAAGGGGACACAGATGTGCAGCTGGCAGTCAGACACAAAGGGTCCTGGTCCAGATAGCCTCACATATTTCCCTGCTTGATGGTCTTCGGTGGTCAGATCCAGATGGTGAGGGGTTTGAGACTTCTAGTGTGTCTGTGGATGGAGCTGACCAAGACAGCAAGTCCTGTACCTGCTAAAGAAGATGCTCATAAGGGTCCTACCACCTGTCCACCACCCTCTCAACCATGACCTCCAGCAGGTCCTGAAGCTCAGGATGGTGGTTTCTAGGCTACAAATCCTCAGGGTGCCCATAGGGGTATAGCCATTATTTATCATTGTGAAGCAGTTCCTGGATGGGCAGGGCATGGTGGCAAACTGTCCCACAACTGGATGGACTGCAGTTGAGGTGCCCCAGGTTCTACTTGATCTACAGAAAACAAAAAAGGTAAAAATAAAATGAAGAAAAGAGAGAGACAGAGTAAGGGAGACAGCAAAATGACTCATACGTACTTGATAACAATGCCTTTGTTTCACAGACCAAAATGAGAACAATGAGATCTCTATGCAGGAGTCTTAAACTGCCAGTAATTACATATATTACTGTAATTAATTATTATAGCAGTAAATAGTGGCAATCACGTGTTCAGTCTTGGGCTATTACCACTGCAAAAGTATTAATCTTTTATTTTATTTCCTTTACCATAGCTCGATAACTATATGAATTTTTGGAATGAAATTATATAACCCTTATTACCTCTCTATTTCATGGCCACTTTTTCTTGCATTAACAATGAAAGCATAACAATATACAGGTTGCAACTTATGGTTAATAAGTTTTCCATTTTATTTTACTTTTATTTTATTAGTACTTTTTATATTCGTATTTTTGGTAAAACATATTATCGAGTCAGGAGACCAACCATACTAGCCTTCTCAGATATTGAGCATGTTTGGCAGCTACTTCATCAGGAGCTGTGAAAAATAAGACAAAAAATGGATTACTGCAGTGTGCTCCAAGTAATTGCAGCTGTAACACTTTCAACTGATATTTGTAGTCTTTCCCCACGTTTGATTAGGGCCAGTACATAGCTGTAAGCTTTTGGTTGTGTAATTTCCCTTTTTGTCCTCCATAACTCAGGTATTAGCAAGTAAGACGTGACTCTGTAAATGTAAGCAAGATTCTGAAGCATAAGACATTTGAAAATACTTATGTTTATTGTCTGCCTAGTCAGTAACTTCAGAGATGTTTACTAAGCGATTGATCTGTAAGGGTCTTAAGAAGCCTAGCCTTACTATGAATGGGTGACTGACATCTTTTAATAATATTCACTTTTTCCTCATAGAGTAAAATTTTACTAGCAAACAGGGAGCTGCTGACATATCTGCAGGGGAACATATGGCTAATTAGAATTAAATTCTTAAATTAAAACCCACCACTCTTCTACCCAATAACCTACCTGCATAATACCTGAAATTAGCAGAAGATGCTATCGCTTATCCTATTTCTATCATAATTAATTGCTCCATTAAAGAAAAATTATGCCCTTGGTCTTATGGGAAAATTATTTGTCCTACCTCTCCATAAGGCAGCTACTCAACCATTCTCTCAAATTTCAAACACACAGCCATAGTATCTCCTGTTTCTAAAATTCTTGAAAACTATGTTCACCTCAACTACATAAATTTATTAATGACCACAACCTTCTATCTTTCTCCCAGCATGAGTTTTGACCACAGCACAGCTCCAACGCAGTCCTGCTTAGCTTCCTGTCCAAAATAAACTAAAACAGAAACTTATGTAACCTAATCTTGTCTATGTTTCTTGATCTATCAAAAGCATTTGACATTGTCTGCCATAGTAAGTTTATCCAAAAGCTATCTTCCTTAGGCATCAACTCACTATCATATGCCTGGTTCCAAAGTTACCTCAGTGATCAAACACAAGCAGTTT
Source organism: Protopterus annectens (assembly GCF_019279795.1). NCBI lineage: Eukaryota > Metazoa > Chordata > Ceratodontiformes > Protopteridae > Protopterus > Protopterus annectens. The sequence goes on along the minus strand of NC_056743.1, from coordinate 1,195,425,035 downwards.
AAATTGCAGTATGATGACTCCTCCTTCCTCCTCATTAAAGCTGTAGTTTCCCCGAGGTCCATTCTTGGTCCCATTATTTAATATATTCATAAATGATCTCCATACTGCAACCAAGCAAGCTACCTTAATACAATATGCAGATGACTCAATAATGATATATACCACCAGAGATGTAAACCAGCTATAACACATAACATAAGGATATCTCACTTCCAGCAAAAAAATGGCTCTCAATCTCCCAGAGATTTCTCAACCCCTCCTCAAAAAAAATCTAAATTGATACTTTTCATACCAAATCATCTCTATGAACAGAAAACCCATCTCTCCATAACTTCATCTAATTCCACCAAATTTAAGTTGATCACCCATACCAAGCTTCTTGGAGTTTTTGTTGAAATAGTTAAAAAAGCACCAAAAGCTTGACTCACTTTACAGAATCAGACCTTATCTGACTGATTCTTCCAGAAAACATATTGCTGCAATCTATATAGTCCCAACACTGTTATATGCTACACTCATACTGATTAGCTTACAGTCCACACAATTAAATCTTCTCAAACAATGTTACAACAAGGGTTCAAAATTTACCAAATGTATAACCTACAGAGTCCACCACTGTTATGTTCTCAAATAACTCTCTTGGCTATTACTTCCACATTCTATATCCTTCTCACAGCTTGCTGCTAAAACAATCTCATCTATATTCCGGACCAATCATTCACTAACAGACATCATCCAAACTACACTCTGTGTCTAAATCCTACAGTTCTGCTGGCAATTCTTTATAGTCTTTGCACATCTCCAAACATGGAACTCCATTCCCCTCTAACTTAAACAAGTCAGGCAAATCAAAACTTGCAAACTATGGTATATGGTAATTCAGGATTATTTTTTTTTACAATTACAACAAATTGGTGGCTCTAATTAAATAATTTATTTTGGTTATTAAAGCCATGGAGTTTGTTCATGTAACTGCCACTGCCATCCTTAAAAAAAGGGCACTCATATGACATAACATGTCAGCTGGGTTTCATTAGTAGTGACCAGAAGGTGGAACCATTCTTGTAGTTAGACTCCACCCAGATAAACACTTCTAGATTACTTTGAGACTGAGCAGACCAGACTGGTTATCAGCCAAAAACATTTCTGTCCATATCAGCAACCTCCTGCTATTTTTTTTGTTTTTGTGGCCAATATTGACTTTAGTAGACAAAAGACCCTTAAGGAGCTGTGAAGGTCAGGTTGATTTTTAACAGCAAATGCTTCTAGATTCTTCTAGATTTAGCCTGATGTAGGTTTATGAAACTGTTTTAATTGTTCACCCATTAGCACACCCTAATCTAATCAGTTTATTTCAATCTTTGTTCCAGTTATCTTTCAAAATCTGAGGTACTTGCTAAGAATGGTAGTTTTTTGAAACAAATGAGTATTCATTGTCATAAAACAAAATCTATAGGAATACAGAAAACTATTTGCAGTTTCAAATATTTGAATTACAATGTCAAGGTTATTCAAATAATCTTCATTTTCTCCTTTAACATTTGATTGACTTATACTTTAGTTATATTTTATAATATAGATTTCAATTTTACCAGTGCTTGAAATCTGGTTTATCAGAATTAGATCTCAGCATGATATCATTCATATGGCAGACAGTGGTTAGTTCTATAATGCCTGTAAAAGAAGGAGTTTCTCTCTTCTGTTTTTCTTTTTTTTAATATTCTTTTTCTTACAATAGTGATGCTTTTCCATAATAAAGGTTGTTGCATTGTCTTGATTTATCTGGGGACTGGAGAACTGATTAATATTAATGATTTTGAGGCTATGAATTTATCTGACCACAACAGTGTAAAAAAATCGTATATCTTCCCTATATTGATTTATTTCCCCACACTCATACAATATTTATTGCCAGTCAGCCTTCTTTAGTTTTGTACATTTTATTAATTTCAAATGGTGTTTTATATATATGTATATACACACACACACACACACATATATACATACTTACATTTACATAGGAGGACTATGTAGACTGATTCCTCCTAACATAAAGAAGTTGTTGGCACCCCTATCAGTCAGTTTAATGTTTCTTCTTTTCTGCTGAGCTGCTGATAGTGATTCATAGCCTTTAACCAGAACACTCAAGCAGTAACTTTTTTGACCACTAAGCCTGTGGAATTAATTATCTTGTGTATAGAAAATTGAAAGTACCATGTAATTATTTAAAGGGCCTTCAAGCACAGCTTCTCTTTATTAAGGCCTGTTATTATAGCTTTTAATCTTTGTGCTGAAGATTTTATAATTGTAACAACTCAGACCTATTTGTATTTGGTGAACATTCATTGGTTTTATTTTATTTTATTGATTTTTTTCATTTTTGTATCTTATTCCAAGCTTAGGTTTAGGATTACAAAATAAATTAGGCATACAAGAAGCTCAAGTGTACTTTGTTCTATAACAAACTTAATCCAAACAACTTAGATGCTGTTATTTCATGGAAAGCTTTGAAATGTGTTAAGTATGATATACAATTATTCAAATGAATGGTTTACTATAAATAATGGCAGAATTAAAGTTAATGTTGGCATTTATATGTCATTTCATTGATTCATAGGTACTTAGTCAGCTATATATATGTGAGGATCTTTAGCTGCCTAACCATGCAGTCCTACTGAGTTTCTATTCTTAGCAATTTAGTACCAAGGCCCCTGCATTTTGCAGAAGTCTTGTATAACCCCAGATTTAGTACTGTGTGAAATCCTTTTCTATAGTAAGTATGAATAACCATAACCCTAGAGCAGGTTTTTACATATTCCCCTGTCCATGAGGGACAAGGGTGCCAAACCAGGGGCGAACTTATGGATTCTCATTAATGCATCCAGGATGCACTTGAATAAAGTAAGAGACATACTTAACTTCACATGAAGAGGAAGCTGGTTCTAGAGAAATGGTATTTTCTGATAAATATCTAGACATCGAGCATGTGGAGACCGATGTCTCTAGAGTGGGTGTTTCTGCCACTACTGGACTTACAGATGTGAAGAAGGTCTGCAAGGATAGGGTCAGTAAAGGCTCTGTATGTGAGACAGAGATCTCTTCTCAGCAGGCTGTAGAGGGACAGGGCTTTGAGGCAATCAGAGTATCTTCTGTGATTAGTCCCTTGATTTTCTTGATGAAAAAATGTAGTGGTCACTAGAGTTGAGACAGGTGCTTGGTCAAGTACATGCCGAATGAGGCATTATATTCAGTGATTGGCCTAATGAGTGCCATGTACAGTGGAATGATTGCCTCCCTAGATTTGGATGTCATACCCTTGCTAATACGTTGTACTATAAAGAAGGACTTCCTAACAATAGTCAACATGTTGGGATCAAATGACAGCGCATTGTCAACATATGGGTCAATTTTCAGGGGATAGTTGTCAATATGATAGTTGCAGGAAGCATTTTGCTTGAACAAGGAAAAAGTGATGCACCTTTTGGCATTTGGTTTCTAGAGCATAGTTTTGACACCAGCTATTTGTTTGTGACACGCCTTCCTGAAGCATTTTAGTGTCTTCTGGAGAGTATATAACGGCACCAAGTTTACAGTTTTCTGCAAACTTTGTCAACCATAAGCCCTCAACATTTGTCTTAATCTCTGAGAAGTAGATGCAAAAAAGGAATGGCCTGAAGAACATGCCCTGGGGTACTCATCTAGTGACACATCTCCACCTAATTTATTGGGTTGTATTTGTGAATTAGTTTGCTACCTAATGAGTTACATGGGAATTTACATTTAACTGAATGAATTTATTAATTATGCCTGGATTAGGATGGTGTTGAATGCCTTTGTGAGATCCACTTATGTGGTGTGAACAGTTTTTCCTTCAGTCACTGCTTCAGTGACCTTCTCAAAGAAGTCAACCAGATAGAATAGGCAGAATCTGCCCTTGCTCGTACCAGACTGGCTTGGGTCGATGTTTTGTACGGTTGTCTATATCTTTGTTTATTAATTCTATAATGATCCATTACATAGCCTTACAGATGTGGCTCGTCAGACCTATAGGTCCATATTGCCCAGATCAGTTGACTGCCCTCCTTTGTAAAGGAGATAACTGTTGTACTCTTCCATTCATTTGATACAAACCATGTTTAGAGGTTAATATTGCAAAGCCTTTGTAGGGAGGTTGACAGGTCATGCTTTGGGCTGACCAATAGGCATCCTGGTATGTTATCTGACCCCACAGAAGCAGTGTTCTTGGACTTTGATAGTGTATTTTGGACTTGTTTCTGGGAGACTTGAAGGAGGGATGAATGCTAATAAGAGGCCTGGGTTGGGGATGAAGTTATAGCTAAATTTATCAATTACTAGATTAGCTATTACATGATGTTTACTATTAGCTCAGTGCAATTTTAAACATTATTTATCAGGTTTCTGACATAGTTAAAAATTGGCTTTGCAACTCTCTTTTTGTCTTTGTTGCTATATTTACCTCATATCTAGTTTTGGTTGATTTAATCAGAGTCCAAAGTTCTCTGTTAGCCTTAGCAAGAGCGTTTGTTTCGGTTTGTTTTTAAGTGCAATGAAATTTTCCTTTTATTGTAGAGCCTGTTTATATTGGGGTTCCAATATAAGTGTTTATTTTTGAAATTGGCATTGTATTTAGTCCAGAGAGGAAACAGATGCATATATAGATACATTCCAGGGTAAGGAACACCTGTAGGAAATGTAGTTTTCTGTTTAGGTTTCTAGCATTGAGCAGTAATACCTTCATATTTTCAAAACTTTGTTTTGCTATGTTGGAAGATTTTGCAGACTGGCTTTGCCTAAAAAAAGGCATTATGGGGTGGATAAGTTTTTTTACCAATATATGAAAGCCTTGGGGGGGACAGGTGCAAGTAATCACTATCAAAGCAGTTAGGACTGTCTACTATGTCCTCCCAGGCAGATACTGTTAAAGCTAATCATTGTTTTGTTCTTTTCATGGCATCAATCTAGGTGAAGGTAGAATGCTGCTCAGGACTATGTTCATCCCTGCTTCTGACACATATTCTGAGAGCTCTATCATGTTTCTCCTCATAGTCCAGGGAGGTATGCCTCAGGTTGTTTACTCCCATGTGTGCTATGACTGAGTCATATGTGTACTTGTGGTGCAAGGATCTGAGTGTGTGTGCATTTTTTTGAGAATCCTGCTTCTGATAAGCAGCTGAACATGACCCTTTCCTTACTCAGCTTGCTGAGTGGTGCATCATCTTGTCTCACAATGGAATCTCCTATGACTAGCATGTTTTGCGAGTTAACGTGAGTTATAGGTGGTTGCTCAGTGATGAGTGCTGCTTCGTTTGAGTGTTTTCAAGGTTGTTTAGGATACTTGCAGCTATGCTTGCATCTGGAAAACCTCTGAGGTTTTGGTATACTGCCTTTAAGAGCCACAGCATATGTGGGTCTATGTGTGGGTCTATGCGTCTGGTCTATACCATGTGTGGTGTGGTATTGTGTGTTTATGAAAACCTGTTTGGTAGTAGTAGTAGTATTAGTGTTTGTATGTGAGAACTCTGCCTCCAGTGATATTTTGTAACTACATCTCTCATACACGGTATCAGATTGCTTAAGAGTTAAGTGGTTTGTCAATATACATGATCAATTTTTACATTGACTCAGGATGATCATTTTCACCAAGCTATTTAAAGAAATAGTGGGAAGTGCATATTCATAATTCCAGACAGTTATGTTAATGATCTATGGGGGGAGGGGTGCAGAAGGGGTTTACAAATGAATTGCTTGCTTGCTTTGGTGCTAATGGGTAAAGAGTGCAATCTAGGTCTAAACTTGTGAGGCAGTGCTTCTTTTCACACAACTAAGTATTTACTAAGTATTTCCTGCTTCATATTGAACTTCATTGGCTTATTTAACTAGATATTGTTAGTATTTAATATGTGTTGATGCCAATTAATGCACTCTTAAGTAGGATTTTATCTGCAGAACCAGTCTAACTTTCAAGAGACTACCATAAAATGCATTTGAACTGCTAAGGACAGTTTTATGTTAATCCAATCAACTGTGTGCTTCCAGATGTAGGAACAGTTAGTGCTGGAGATCCCGTAGACCAGATGGAAACACATCATGTACATGGGATGGAGCTCACCCCATTATGTGACACTATCAGATCTGATTTTAGAATATAGGTGCTTCATATAAGACTATTCATGTATTCAGATCTATGGCAAAATTGTTCTCAAGACCTATTGGATTTTATGTGCATTTCTTACATAGGAATTGGAAACAATTTGCAAGGTTCCTAAGAAGTATTAAAACTGGGAGGATTGTCTGCCACATTAACATTATTTTCCTTATATGCCTAATAAGTTGAGAATTGGCCTAAAATCTGACAGACCATTAAACTTAGAAAAGACATATTCTAATATTGTCTAACAGTGATTAAAGTAATGACATACAAATTGTAGTGACCTGGTCTATTCTTTAATAGTTAGATATGTGAATGTGCATTTGGGTAGTTTTGTGAAAATGTGCCTGTAAGTGAGGATTTCTTCTTACTCTCATACTAAAACTATAGATGACTGTAATAACAATCGAGGAGCAGGAGACACAATGTTCCAGAAGGTAATATAGTCACAGAACCACCCCCAAAAAATGAAAATTGATAGAAAGCATTATCCATGACAGCATGGTTGTTGTACGAGAATACATTTGTTTAATATTTTTCAATAAACAAACCTATATCTAAAAACTGCGCACAATATGCATATTTCTGTTTAAGTCTTGCAGTCTTTACTTGCATCCTGTGTGAGTTTGGACAAAAGTTCATGAGTCGCCAATGAATGTATGTAGCTGGGACTTTACCTGGTTACCAAAATCAAATAAATAAAACCTTAGTAAAGCTACTTACCAGGTTCTATCAAAAAGAAAAATGGGACACTGAGACATAGCTTCAGTGACAGCTGGTTGCATAAATTTTTCCATCTCGATAGCTGTTTGGTTCTATCCCTGTTCCAAGCACTTATATTCTTATTCTGGTGCTAAAATGCAGGACCATATGAAGTAATCATGTTTGCTGACACATTAAACTAATGCCTTCTATGACGTCTTCTTTACCACAGGCCAGTAATCAAGGACCCTCAATTCTCACCACTTACACCAGTGAGAGATGGTCACTAAAAACATGAATGGATTTACGCAGTATTTTTCAGATGCAGCTCTCTACATCAAGCAAAATTTCCCCCAAGAGCATGCAGGAAACATGGTCCAGACCTGGGACTGGACTATCTGTCTCTCCAAATCTCAAACAAGACTCACTTTGGAGCATTATGTCCCAGTTCCAAGTAACTGACACACCCACACTTGGGTATTTGATTTTCACACACACACACACACACACACACACACACACACACACACACACACACACACACACACACACACACACACACACACACACACACACACACACACCAGGGAAAGGCTGGCACAGATTTACTAGCTCTGTTCCTCTACCCAAACTATAAGGTAAACATGTTGCCACCAGTCAACTACTCTAAGGTTCTTACAAGGGTATCAAATTATACTGAGTAAAATCAGTACTAATATAAATGGTAGAATTTAACCAAAGCAGCAAAGCTTTTTGGAGTGGCCAAGGCATCACTAAAATAACCACAAGCACTCTCAAGATGTTAAAAGTATTCTCTAAAAGACCAGCCACAATGAAAGGTATACAAATATTTAATAATAATAAATAATAAAATAGAAAACATAAGAATACTAAATATCTAAGTACAATAAACACCAGACTTTCAATCACAGGAGAAATTCCAGACAGTTATGTTAATGATCTATGGGGGGGGGGTGCAGAAGGGGTTTACAACTGAATTGCTTGCTTGCTTTGGTGCTAATGGGTAAAGAGTGCAATCTAGGTCTAAACTTGTGGGGCAGTGCTTCTTTTCTCACAACTAAGTATATACTAAGTATTTCCTGCTTCATATTGAACTTCATTGGCTTATTTAACTAGGTATTGTTGGCATTTAATATGTGTTGATGCCAATTAATGCACTCTTAAGTAGGATTTTATCTACAGAACCAGTCTAACTTTCAAGAGACTACCATAAAATGCATTTGAACTGCTAAGGACAGTTTTATGTTTATCCAATCAACTGTGTGCTTCCAGATGTAGGAACACTGTTAGTGCTGGAGATCCAGTAGACCAGATGGAAAACACATCATGTACACGGGATGGAGCTCACCCCATTATGTGACACTATCAGATCTGATTTTAGAATATAGGTGCTTCATATAAGACTATTCATGTATTCAGATCTATGGCATAATTGTTCTCATGACCTATTGGATTTTATGTGCATTTCTTACATAGGAATTGGAAACAATTTGCAAGGTTCTTAGGAAGTATTAAAACTGGGAGGATTGTCTGCCACATTAACATTATTTTCCTTATATGCCTAATAAGTTGAGAATTGGCCTAAAATCTGACAGACCATTAGACTTAGAAAAGACATATTCTAATATTGTCTAACAGTGATTAAAGTAATGACATACAAATTGTAGTGACCTGGTCTATTCTTTAATAGTTAGATATGTGAATGAGCATTTGGGTAGTTTTGTGAAAATGTGCCTGTAAGTGGGGATTTCTTCTTACTCTCATACTAAAACTATAGATGACTGTAATAACAATCGAGGAGCAGGAGACACAATGTTCCAGAAGGTAATATAGTCACAGAACCACCCCCAAAAAATGAAAATTGATAGAAAGCATTATCCATGACAGCATGGTTGTTGTACGAGAATACATCTGTTTAATATTTTTCAATAAACAAACCTATATCTAAAAACTGCGCACAATATGCATATTTCTGTTTAAGTCTTGCAGTCTTTACTTGCATCCTGTGTGAGTTTGGGTAAAAGTTCATGAGTCGCCAATGAATGTATGTAGCTGGGACTTTACCCGGTTACCAAAATCAAATAAATAAAACCTTAGTAAAGCTACTTACCAGGTTCTACCAAAAAGAAAAATGGGACACTGAGACATAGCTTCAGTGGCAGCTGGTTGCATAAATTTTACCATCTCGATAGTTGTTTGGTTCTATCCCTGTTCCAAGCACTTATATTCTTATTCTGGTGCTAAAATGCAGGACCATATGAAGTAATCATGTTTGCTGGCACATTAAACTAATGCCTTCTATGACGTCTTCTTTACCACAGGCCAGTAATCAAGGAGCCTCAATTCTCACCACTTACACCAGTGAGAGATGGTCACTAAAAACATGAATGGATTTACGTAGCATTTTTCAGATGCAGCTCTCTACATCAAGCAAAATTTCCCCCAAGAGCATGCAGAAAACATAGTCCAGACCTGGGACTGGACTATCTGTCTCTCCAAATCTCAAACAAGACTCACTTTGGAGCATTATGTCCCAGTTCCAAGTAGCTGACACACCCACACTTGGGTATTTGATTTTCACACACACACACACACACACACACACACACACACACACACACACACACACACACACACACACACACACACACCTGGAAAAGGCTGGCACAGATTTACCAGCTGTGTTCCTCTACCCAAACTATAAGGTAAACATGTTGCCACCAGTCAACTACTCTAAGGTTCTTACAAGGGTATCCAGTTATACTGAATAAAATCAGTACTAATATAAATGGTAGAATTTAACCAAAGCAGCAAAGCTTTTTGGAGTGGCCAAGGCATCACTAAAATAACCACAAGCACTCTCAAGATGTTAAAAGTATTCTCTAAAAGACCAGCCACAATGAAAGGTATACAAATATTTAATAATAATAAATAATAAAATAGAAAACATAAGAATACTAAATAAGTACAATAAACACCACAGTTTCAATCACAGGAGAAATAAAAATAACACAGTTGGACAGATTCAAACAGATGCAGGAAAACAATATTTAACTAATCTCACTGAATTTCCTGACTGTCTAAAGAATAACGGTTCCCTAGCTAACTTAATTAATACAGCAAGGCAAGATTAGATGATGAGATGCTTACTTCCACAAGGCAAGGTGATGAGCTTCAAAACTGATTGAACTGAACTGAACTCAACTCAAAATTGACTGTTTTAACTGATACAGATCTTTTATATCAGGTTCCAAAGAAAACAAAGCAAAACAAACTGCTGTGAGAGTTCCATCCTCTTAGTGCTGGTTATAGAGTAGCATCACATTTGATCACCTGACTCTGGTATAATACCCACTCAGAGCTTTGCTATGATCTGTTGCAATATCTGAAAGCTATATAACAATTTCAAAAACTTCTACGCTTCCCTTCCAGAATTCTTTGTTTAAACATATGCATTTCATCAGTTATAATAACACTGTTGATATATTTTTAAGACAAGCATTTGTACAAATCAGCATGGCAGCCAAATGACAAAAAATTCCCCACAAAACTCCAGCTAACCATGCTGGCATATGCTGGCATATGTTGCACATGCACTGTCCTATTCACCCTGGCATAGATGGCATACCTCACATCATCACATCCTCTCTGTCTGTTCTGATAGCAATTCAAGTGGATGCAAACATCTCATGATGCTTGTCAGTGAAAACCAAAGGGGTTATTTAATACCATGATAATATTTTTCTAGTCAGTGAAAATATCTATGTCTCCCCTGAAGGAGGATTATAGGCACAACAGGCTCTACCAACACAATAAAATATAATAGATGAATAAATAAATAATAAAGAAATTGGTACAGATTGCTGTATTGGTGAATATATTTAAACTGTGACTGACACAGGACTTAGCATCCAACAACAGCTCTTACTCTCAAGAGAGCAGAAAACTAAAGATGGTTGTATGTTTAACACTTAGCAGGGGTCTGGCATTGAGACTGGCCAGATGTAATAAACAAGGGTGGGAGCAGATGAATTAAGTTGAATTTTATGTACATAGGTTAAGTGGTTTATTGAAATTTTCAGCAGCTTGAGGAAGAAAGGTCAAATGTGAAGGAAGAAGGGTAGGAAAAGTGAACACCGGTTTGGGGGAAGTAAAAATATCAACAATATGTACAATTGTGTTCAATCATTTGACATTTGCTTACCAGTAGGAAATTGTTTACTACTTGTAAAGCTGCAACTATTTATCCCTTCTACTAATATAATAAAAATGAATAGTGTATATTTAAAATGTGGATACACACAAGCCTCAACAATTTAGGTGATTAGAAAGAAGAGCAACATTGTTTGGTAACATATTACTTTACTCTGGGCATCATCATCATCATCATCATCAACTCCCATTTTACTTTACATGTGGCCAAGGTGTTGCATCAACTGCCGTTACCTCTTGGTTTGATACAACTCTCCTACAGTCTTTGGCTGTCAAATCCCTAGCTTTCCTCGAATCTAGTTGTGATGATTAGATTGGTAGCCATGTCACCCTGGTCAAGCCTCTCAGTTTCTTATGTGCAGGGGTAGTAAGTAAACTTCTGTTGTTAGGCTCCTGATGGTCTTGTTGCTAGATTGCCTGGTATGAACATATGAACTGACTACATTTAGTGCAGGGAGTATCCACGATATTGTCTCCTTCCTTCCCTCTGATGGTACAATAGTGGTCCTTAGCCCTCTGCTGAATAATGTTCTGACACTTGAAAAAAAATAGCACCAATATTTTTTTACATAAAACCAGAAGTAAAACTGACATTCATAAAAGCGGTATTGTAAATGTAAAGGTTTCTTCAAAACGTCATTGTTTGCCAAGGCAGAGTATAAAATATTTCCTGCTCGAATATACACATGGATGCTGTACAAAATTTTGGTAGGTATTGTTAGCATTTAATCCCCACATTCTATTCTCCTCTATTATGTTGTTCCTAAAATTCTGTTTATCAATTGCTTTGTTGTTAGTCAGAAAGGCATCAAGATACATGCATCAAGCAGATGATCTGTCTAACATTACTGCCTGAAGTATATATCAGAATGTTGTTACAACATCATGTGCTAATGTCAGAGCAGTACAACTGACAAACACCTGAATGTGATTACAACATTATGTGTTAAATGTCAGTGCACATTACAAATATTAAAATATTGTTATAAAATGTGTTAATGCCAGGGAAAAGCACATCTAACAAAATGCTGTTGTTGTGCCCCACCCAGTCATATTCATCTAGGATGGAAATATGCCATAGTAACTTTTTTGATATTTTAACCCAGATCTAACATACTGTTTCATAGCACACCACACGTGAGTTTTCAGGCCTACAGCAAACTGTTTTGGGGGTACATATAAAGGAGATTTTCTATTTGTTATGTGAAATCATTATCCAACTAATGCATAATTGTGTGTATGTCTTTCGGCTTTTCCTGGTTAGGGGTCGCCACAGCGGAACTCCGGTCCGCTAATGATTGGCAGTTGATTTTTACGTGCTGAGTTGCCAGCCCTGATGCACAACCTTCAACGAAGGTATGCCCATTCACGCATGTCTGCACGCAGAAGATGCTCTAGCTGAGAATCGAACCAGACAGCGTCTTACTGTGAGGCGACAATGCTACCGCAGCACCACCACCGCGGATAACCCAACTAATGCATAATCATTTTGATTATTTTAATTATAGAGGATTTACCTAAAAAGTTAATGTGTGAAATTTCCCTTATAATTTTGAAAACAGTATTTATCACTATGCATTCCTTTTTAACACAACTGGTTTCAGTGTTGACATCAAATCACCAGGTTAATTCCTTCATAGTATCCGGACATATATCTTCACTGGCTGATATCTTGTTTTTTATCAAGAGAAATGATTGATGCACACCCCGCCACACATACACAAACACACACACACACACACACACACACACACACACACACACACACACACACACACACACACACACACACACAAAAATCACACAACTCATAGGCATATGCGCAGACAGAAACAATTCCAACAAATCATTAAGGATGCAATTAATATCTTTTTCTGTTTGGGATTTACCCCGGTTGTGGTATTCTCCATTTTTGCACTGAATGAGCTGCCATAATATTACTCATTTCTTCACCTTTGTCACGTCCCTTTTCATATTTGTATGTAATGTTATTCATCAGTCCTAACAACTTGTCAGCACTGCATCTGTAAAAAAGGCTTATTTTTTTTCTTCTGCACTTTGACTTGCCAAGCGATAAAAAGACCTTCATCCAGTATTAACCCTTGTGGCACGTCACTGTATCCATAATGTCTTGTGCTAGAACTTTAATAGTACCACATCTACCGTACCGTTCCTTCAATGTTTTTCATTCAGCATACACTTCTTAGAAAATCTGTTTCTCTTTTACTATATTATGTTTGTAGAGAATACCCAGTCATACTGAGTTCTGTTTACTTAAGTGGCTGCTGCAGTTGCTTTGCAGAAAGATAAATTAAAAATGTTAGTATTTGAGTACAGCCTACAAAGGTAATGATGTGTCAGATTGTCGTGTTAATATAGCTGTATTATATAGACATAATGAGTTCTTAAAGAGGAGATTCTTTTTTAAATGTTAGAAGAAATGGACATAAATGAAACAACAATATTTTTTATATAGCTAGAGATAATGTAGATTACGTTCAGGATGCTGCTATGCTGATTAAACGGATGCATTATTTGACAACAGCATTTTTGAGCTATGAAACAAGGGAAATGAATATGGATTGATTTAATGGCAATGAGTGTAATATCTCTAGGTATTGATTGAAATAACTATTAAGGGAAATAATAATAAGGGAGTACATAGTTAATGCTCTCCTGGCCTTAAGAATGGAACAAAGAGAGACAGATACGCAGCTAGCCATTCTTGAAAATGGTACCCCCCACCCCACTCAGTCTGATGCCACCTCAACTTTAAGTTAATGAGAAAAAAAGCTGTTATCTGCTCTTAAACTGCAACAAAGTGGTTGCTAAAAAAGTAGCAAACAGCTGCTACAGTTTATGCCACACATGGAACTCTACAGTCTTTCAGTTCTGACAGCAAATAGAATGCACTGAAGACAGACTGGGATCTGCCATTCACACCCCCTCAGCACTTTGCAACCAGGACAGCTGCCCCTTTCACCCCATTCCAGCTACACCTCTCCATGAAGATCTGAGAGGAAAGACTGAGAATGCAGCAGTAGAACTGGATGCTTTGATGCCAGTTGTGCTAATGTGCTATACAGTCAAATTAGAACTGAAAGATGGCATATAAATGATAATATTTTATGTCTTTGATCTTTGCAATTGTTACTGTAATTTAGTGGATAGTGCCTGGCTGACCTGTTAAGTTTCTGATGAGCAGCATAGTTAAGTTGATGGTGGCAGTGGCAAGATATGCTGGCAATATAAATGTAAGAATAAAAGATGCCTGCCTGTGTGCAATGTGCAAGCTGTAAGAAATATACACAATTTGTTCCATATTTGTAAAATATAAGTGCAAATGAAGTCATAAAATAGATTCTGTGTGCCCTCAAATGAAAATACTTTAAAGAATAATTTAGGACAGTAGAATGACAGGGGAGATAGGGAAGGGTTTTCAGCACTATATTGTTTATTGGCAATATGTCTGTTATACCTACCTAGATTCCAACACAGGATTTTTTTGGATGTTGTATGGATGCACCTTTAAAAAGTGAGCATTACAATATAGGGAGTTTGATAGAAGGAGAAAGGCAATATTGGTTATAGCTTTATGGAATAAATGGGTGAGATGGGATAGAAAATTAGTGTTTAGATAAGATTCCTCCATTTGTCCCAGTAGTTTGTTCTAGAAATAAATTGGCATAAAGAAGTAAGCATAAGAGCTGATCCGTTACTATATAAGGAAAGGCTCTGGAGAGGAAAAATTATTAAGAAATAATGCTGTATATTGTAATAGCACCAGTTTAAAAAGACTGGAGTAACAGGGCAATATTTGGCGATATCTCCATTTTCGATAAGCGATGCATGACTGCTAAACAATAGGAAGATTACTGTTTAAAACGCTATAGGTGTTTGCTTTAAGAGACTATGAATGTTTTATTGTGATATATCAAGGTCAATAAAGGAGATTTAAATCAAAGTAGTGCTTAAAGGTGATAGAGGAGCTGTCCCCAGAGTTTTGCAATAGAAGGATCACTTTGTTGTGACCATCATTAAGGTGAGGGGCTGTGCTCTTCCTGGAGCCACAGTATCATGTATACCTAAAAAGGGTTGCAAGCTAATATAGTGACTGCAATTTCATCAATTAGGGCATCTTGTCAAAACTGTTTCATTTCTTCACAGTGGTGCAACACTGTATTTGTTATATTTCAGGTAATAGTTATACAGGAAAGCCTTACACGTAGGAGACGGGGTCACAGTGCCCCCCCCCCCCACAAAAAAAAAGAAGAAAGACCTGGGTTGTTTCACTTTCAAGTGAGGAGCTTTAACAAGCTGTCCTACTCAGCAAAAATTGTTCTTCATAATGAGGACATGAATCTTAAATGTATGACATGGCAGTAGGCCATCCTGTCATATGATGTCACTCCTTCTAGAAAGAGTGCCATCTGATGTTACTCCTGGAATCTGGATAGACTGCTGTATGCCATAGCTGAAGACTCATAAACATTCTGTTATGTGATGCCTTTGTTGCCTAGCATAGATTGGTTTAATGCCCTCAAAGAGATTTTTGCAATGCAGTATAATTAGTGAAAAGCCATTTATGAATCATGTTGTCACTCCAACAACAGTGTTACATAGGACTTGTCAGTGTAAGAGTATAAATCCAGTTTACACCCTACTTGCTCAGGAATCCCATGAATCCCATCTGAGCTAATTTTCTTGAAAGTAGAAGTATGAATGGCTATTCCAGCACAAAGCCAGAAGCATGTGCTGTAATTTAGGTTCATAGGTTCATAGGTTCATACTAGGCTATCTGCCCTAGGGCATTTATAAGCCTAGCCAGAGTGTGTTTGGCTTTCGCCACCCATTTTAAATTAATTTTGCTATGCCCTTTTTCGAGGTTAGTATACTGTGCCTCTGTCTAACAGTGACACAGAAGTGATACCCGGGGTAAACCTACGATCTCCCATCCACTCATCAAGATTCCTCTTGAAGAGAGTCAATGAGGGACTCTGCCTAACCTGGACTGGGATTTTATTCCAGAGTGAAGGGAGCCTCTGGGTTATGAATCTGTCCCTCCAGCATGTCCTATTTATTTCAGTGCTGAGGTTCAAGTCTCTCGGGCGCATAGCTCGATGGGATTTGGATTTTCTGAGGTGCAGCATGTCCATTAATTCCGGGTTGGACATGACTTTATATGTCAGGCACAGATCGCCTCTGAGCAGGTGGTATGCCACTGAGTAGAGCTGGAGTTTCTTTAACCGGGCAGCATATGGCATCTGTTTGAGCCCTTTGATCCTCTTGCTGAGGTACTTTAGGGGTCTTTCCAGTTGCTGCAGGTGTCTGGTAAGGTACATCCCAAAAGGGGCATTGTACTCAATTATGGGCCTGATGAGGGATGAGTAAAGAGGCACGATGACCTCCCCTGATCTAGATGTGAATCCCTTCATGATTAGGTGGGCTATATAAAATGTTTTTCTAACCACATTGGCCACGTGGTTGTCAAAAGAGAGATTGCTATCAGCTTGGGTCCCCAGGTCCCTAATTACTTCTTCTGTACTTAATGGATTACCACCTATGTGGTAATTTGTGGGCACTTTGTTTTTGCCAAAGGGGATGACTATACACTTTTTGGCGTTTAGCTTGAGGCCATGGCTCTGGCACCAGTTGTCTGTTTCTATGAGGCCCATTTGGAGGAATCTTGTGTCAGCTGGAGAGTCGATTATGGTGCCCAGTTTGCAGTCATCTGCGAACTTGGTCAGCCACAGTCCTTCCTTGT
The DNA here is from genome assembly GCF_019279795.1 of Protopterus annectens. Taxonomy (NCBI): domain Eukaryota; kingdom Metazoa; phylum Chordata; order Ceratodontiformes; family Protopteridae; genus Protopterus; species Protopterus annectens. The sequence goes on along the minus strand of NC_056743.1, from coordinate 1,195,408,167 downwards.
TGGCCTGTACCTCCGAGAAATATATACCGAACAAGAGAGGTCCCAGGACTGAGCCTTGTGGGATGCCACTTGTAACTGGTTTGGAGTCTGACATGACTCCAGCAATTCTAACCATGTGGGTTCTTCCTTGAGCCAGTTTGCAACCCATCTAGTGACATAGGGGTTTATATTTAAGCTGGTGAGCTTATCTATAATGCCCGAGTGGGGTATTGTATCGAAGGCTTTTGCGAGGTCCAGGTAGGCTGTGTGGACCACCTTCCCCTCGTCAATGGCCTTGGTGACTGTTTCAAAGAAATTGACCAGGTTTAAGAGGCAGGATCTGCCCTTAACAAAGCCGAATTGGCTAGGATCCAGTGTCTGTAGGTCTCCAATATCTTTATTTATGAGGTCCATGATGATCCTTTCCATAGCTTTGCAGACCAAGCTAGTCAGGCTTATGGAGCGATAGTTTCCAGGATCCATTGAGGCACCACCTTTGTGGAGAGGGACCACTGTTGCTGTACACCACTCTTTGGGTACATATCCTGTAGTAAGGCTGAGATTGAACAGTAGTTTTATGTTTGGGTTTAGCTCTTCTTGGAGTTCATGTAGGACGCAGCCTGGGACACAGTCTGGTCCCATTGATGCTGTGTTTTTGCTTTGGAGAGGCGGCTCTTACCTGAGCATCTGAGATGTCAGGGGCAGCACTCTGCTGGGATAGATATTTGCCCTTTTGGTGGGGAGGGGGGGGGAGAAGTTTGCGCTGAACCTGTCAGCTAGGATGTTGGCAATGTCTGTGGATTTGGTGTATTTTTTGTCATTTTGGACTAATTCTGAGCATATCTTGGAATTCCCACCCAGGTTCCTAACATAACTAAAGAAAGCCTTGTGATTATCCTTAGTGTCCTGTGCAATTTAACATTGAAAAATCCTTATTTCACAGCCTTCTTATTGCACATAATAATAATAATAATAATATTTATTAAAAAATCACATGCGGTCTTGTATTTCAGTTAAATCCAGTCATGTTAATTTCTGCTTATAGTTGCCATCAGATCATTTGCAGATTATTTGCATTTAAAATATCATAAAGATACAATGGACATCTGTTAGCTAAATTAATAGGGATTATTTTTTCAGTCAGAATCAGATCCAGCACTAAACAACCAAGGCAGTCGTCTGGAGCCCATTGGCCGACAAACTTACATTACTTCTTTAAGAGCGCACTCTGCATGTGTTACATTTCTTCTTAGTATGACGCATGCACATTTGAAAGTAGTGGGTTTTTGAAAACAGCATGGATTTGCTGGAGCTTAGTGAAGAAGTGAATTTTCCGGATAATGTAGACGTTAGTGGAGAAGCAAATTTTCCAGACAAGGTAGAAGAAACTGGTGTGTGTGTGTGTGTGTGTGTGTGTGTGTGTGTGTGTGTGTGTGTGTGTGTGTGTAAAATGCCCTAGTTACAGATGACAGGTTAGTTAATTTAACCTGGCTCAGATCCTGTACCTTAGTTACAGGAGACAATAACCTGAATCCTCTACACCAACTATCAGACTATTAGTTTTACTACATTTTCAAGCAATTGTGAGTTTTAGTACATTTTCATGGAATTGTGAGTTTCAAGGCAAGAGAAGTTTACTGTTGCTATACTAAATTTGTTTTCAATGTGCAGCTGTTTTGTTTTAGCAAATGGTTATTACTGTATGTGCTACAAAATGTACAAGCATTGTTAGTAGCACAACAGGTAGCATGTTTGTTTCTGATGCAGACGTCTGCAGGTTTGTTCTCACACTATGTAGCTGGATTGCTGATACTGTGTTATACTTTAAGGGTAGGGTGGGGGTGGGATGCTGTAGTGCTGAGTGTGTCCTCCTTTGGATGAGATGCCTTGTTGTAACTATGAACCTGTTGTCAGTTTCCATCCATTCCTATTGCAATATTGTAGCAATAACCCACACCCCATCTGGGTCTGAAAAGAATTCTGCCCTTGATATAGCCAATACTTTCAACTCTTTCTTTACTGACACTATTAATGCCTTGGCCTCTCATCTCTCTAGTGACAACACTAACATCCCTGACCTTGTATCCCTCAAACTACCAACCTTTAGGCTTCTACCCATCTCTACCTCCTTTATACAGAAATGTATCCATAAACTCAAACCATGCTCCCCTTCAGCAGACCAACTTCCATCTGAATTCCTTCAAAAAACAGCCTCGAAATAGCCTATCCCATATCCATTCTCATTAATAGAACTATAAGTGAAGAAACCATACCTGACATCTGGAAAATCTCACACATCATACCCTTACACAAAGGAGGTAACTCCTATGATTACTCCAACTATAGACCCATAGCTCTCTTGTCCCCACTCGCTAAGATCATGGAAAAATGTGTTCACCAGCAGTTAATGAACCACCTAATAAAAACAACATTCTTACTACTTGTCAACATGGCTTTAGGCCTTTTCATAGCACAACTACCGCTCTCCTCTCCTTTACTGACCTGATTAACAAGAATCGTAATGATAACATCCTGTCTTCAGCTCTCTTTATCGACCTATCCAAAGCCTTTGACATGGTTAATCACTCTCTCCTTATACAAATTCTCAAATCTCTTTCCTTAGAGCCTAAAGCTGTCCACTGGTTCAGTTCCTATCTCTAATAGGAAACAAGCCGTTCTCTGGGATAAGAAACTATCATCTCTTCTACCTATCTCACTTGGGATCCCCCAAGGCTCTATCCTCGGAGCTATTCTTTTTTTCCTCTTTATAATCGTACTACAAGCAGGTATTCCCCAGTCTACATGCATACAATACGCTGACTCCACACTAATTTGCTCTGCTAAATCCATTGCTGAACTCCAAACTAATACTCAAGATATATTCTCCAAAGTGAAACTTGGTTCTTAAAAACCAAACTCCTACTCTTTAAGCCTACTAATAGATCCCTGCACTAGATTTCACTATCTTATCTAATAATGGAACCATTATATCACCTGACCCCACTACCAAACTGCTAGGTGTCACAATAGACAACAACCTTACCTTTGACTGTCACATTAATAATACCATTAAAATGTAAACAGGAAACCTCTCTATTGAATTAGGACTTTTAACCTCCCCAGCCAAAGCTACTCTTGCCCACTCTCACCTCATCTCTACTCTTCTCTATGCCTCACCAATCTACACTAACCTCAAAAAAACAATCTTCACAAACTATCAACCACCTACAATAACAGCCAGATTTGTTACTGGTAAGCCTTTTAGAACACATCACTGTTTAAATCTGCAGCAACTTAACTGGCTTGAACTGTCTAACATGCTACTTCTTTCCCAACTTACAGTTGTCCATAGAGCTCTATACCAAAGTCAAAATACACCTGCACTTTCTAACCTCTTAACCACATATTCTAATCTAAACTCCCTCCGCTCATCAAACAAACTGCTAGTTTCCTTGACAAAATCTAATAACCTAGCTGGTGACTCCTCTTCTCAAATGCCTTGGGTAAACACTGGAATCAACTTCCTACTGAACTTACTTCTATGGCATCTACTACTTTGTTTAAACAAAAACTTAGAATCTACCTGAAAAGCCACTGGATGTGTCCCTGTTCAAATCCTGATTAAATGTTAATTCCTTACCTACCACTCCTCTCCCTTTTCTTTAACTGGCCTTTCACCACCTTGCCTCCTCCTCACAAATCCTATTTCTTGTGTCTCTGACCCTATTCCCAGGAAGCTGATATCTTTATCAACTCTACACTGCCCTTCTACTGCCTTTTTTTTTGTAACTCCTGTCCCTTTACTCTCTCTTCTCATGCTACAATATGTAATTATGCTAAAGATGATAGTATTTAGATAGTCTAGGTAGTGTACGTCTTTGTAATCTAGTTTTAGGTTTCAATGTTTTAGTTCTTTTCCCTGGTCTCTCTTATTATTTATCAGGTTCTAGAAGTTGTATTGATGTTTAATAGAATGTATTTTAGTTTTTCCAGTTGCCTTCTTTTTGTAATCAAGATGCATTGGTTGAAGTGTTACAAGTCTGTAACTTGTTATTTGTAACTTGTTATTTGTACTCATTATAAATCTCTTATGTCCATATGTGGAGCTTTTCTCCCCGGGCCTCTGCTGAAAATGGAAATATATCCAGTCAGACTAGCCCGGTTAACAAATGTAAAATAAATAAATAAATAAATAAAATAAACATTATTTAAGAAAAAAAAAATTACTTTTCTTAAATAATGGCATTGTATAATGCCTCCTTGCTGCCCTTCAGCAGCTGTCTGGTATTCTGCGGAAGTTCTGATGTACTGCGCATGCATATGTTTATGCAGTACATCAGAGCTGTGGGCGGAAGCAACGGATAAAGCAACATCTCCATTGCTTTTTACAAACTGTCGCGCTATGTTAAAGGAGTTTAACATAGCGAGACAGCTTTAAAAAAAGCAACGGAGAATCTCCGTTGCTTTCTTTAAAGCTGTCTCACTAAGTTAAACCCATTTAACATAGTGAGACAGTTTTGAAAAAAGCAACGGATAAAGCAAGATCTCCATTGCTTTTTTTAAAGCTGTCTCGCTATGTTAAACCCATTTAACATAGCGAGACAGTTTTGAAAAAAGCAACAGAGAAAGCAAGATCTCTGTTGCTTTTTACAAAGTGTCTCTCTATGTTAAAGGAGTTTAACATAGCGAGACACCTTTAAAAAAAGCAACGGAGATAGTTTAACATAGTGAGACAGTGTGTAAAAAGCAAAGGAGATCTTGCGTTCTCCGTTGCTGTAAAAAAAGAGTTATACTAATGGAAAAAGTCCGAGCGACTGGACCTTTTTCCATTACTATAACTCTGATTTACAGCGTGCACACTGACCAATCAGCGGGCACATTTTGGAATATTAATGGGGGGTCATTGTATAATAGCAGTTTACCAATTTTTGTTTTTAATGCAACATAGGTAATTTATTCTTCATGAGCAGCAGGCACTGATTTTGAAGATGAAAACTTGAAATATAAAGGAAACTCTTCATTATCTCCAGATCTCTTTAATGCAGAATTATTCAAATGACTTTTACTTCTGCAGAGATTGTGCATATTGGCTGAAATTGGTGATTGTAATGACAGAAATTTGAGGGGCCTTTAATGGTTGAAATGTTCTGAAATGTTTAGTTTTGTCGTTACTAGTTCATACATATTGTTTCATTGCTTACTGGAAAAATGTTCAAAACTACAAATTTAAAACACACTTTAACAAGTGGTGCTTTATTATGCAAAGAATATAATTTAACACAATCAAGAAGACGAATCAAAGAACACATGCATGTATGCATGGTCCTAAACGTGTGTAAGGGGCCTATGGTTTGAAAATAGCCCAAAGGTAAACGTAATCCGCCACAAGCCAGGTGCATTTTCTTTGAATGTGTGTACCAATGTCATTTCAATGAATGTGAGTTTCAAGGGTAGTGAAGTTTACTGTTAATGCTTAGTCTAGTTTTATTGTGAGACTGTATTGTTTTGTTTAGCAAATGTATAAGGGTGTTTGTGCTATAAAATTTGAAATAAAGGTTTTAAATTATATTCCCAATATTACATATCCCCTCTACAGGATTATCCGAACTTCCGACTCTTATTTTAATAACACTCTTTTCCCTTGTCAAATTTTATATCACCCTTAACTGGAGGGATAGATCTCTACTCACTTGGGATAGATTTAAACAACTTGGTACAAAACACTTACTTGCCCACAAATACCTGAAATACACCCATAGACTTAATACACACTTTACTGAATATTGGGATACTTTATTTGATATCCTTCTAGCTTAATTACTGTCAACTTATCTATTTTGTGGGATATAAGGCATATATGTAAATAGTTATTTGTTGTATATAAGTCTATGTTACTTTCATTGTTTTGGTTGTGGGTTGTCTGTTACCATTTTGTATTGCATTATTAAAAATTGTTAATAAAAAGATAAAAATATAAAATTATATCCAAAAATCTGTAATCATTATAGATGTAAAGAAGAAAAGAGTATTACACTGATGGGTTTGAACAGTATTTATGGTAAGGAGAAATAGACAAGTAATGGGAACACTGTAATGTTTGCGGGGGGGGGGCTGCTGGGGGGGCCATCCATTACCCTGCCTAGAACCCCACTTGACCATGATCTGGCTCTGATTTTAGTACCTCTGTTTTAGTCAGTCTTGCAGTCATTGTTTAAATATTATTATCACCTCTTTTACCTCTGAATGTTTCAACTTGCATATTTTAAACATGAGTTTCACTTGTGGAAAGCGGTACAGATTATTCTGATCCATACATTTACAGCATTTGCATGTTTATTACTGTTTGTCAATTTTTAGTGTAGCATTAACTGCATATATCAAGAACAAGAACAAATTAACCTTAATTTGAATTATCACTCAGAGGTGCACTGTAAGAGGTAACTATTCACGTTTGTTGAACAGACTGTTTTATTATTGTAAAAATAAAGTGTCACCTAACACACGCATCACTATAAGGTTAAATGCCTCTGCCTTGTACCCAAGACCCTATCATGCCTCAACTTTGTACTCAAGACCCTATCATAAACTTTTGTCATAGGTTCTGGAACCATCAGGTCAGAAATATCGTACTTTTCAGATGTCAATACCTTGTGCCAGACTAAGTTGGTCGGATTTTTTTCCAGCTATTGCCTGCTTGTTTTCTTGTCTCCTTTTAATAAGTTCACAGTGTGCTGGATTCTCCATTCTTTCTTTTTCAGTGTCCAAGAAGCACAAGTTCAACAGGTAAGCCTGTCTCTGGAGAACAGAAAGGCTATCCTGGCAGGAGAGTTTATATATATATATATATATATATATATATATATATATATATATATATATATATATATATATATATATATATTGAGAGAGATAGAGAGCATCTGTTTCCATGTCTGCACCATGCAATTGTGATTCAGCTTGTAACATAGTTGTATTAATGTGTTTTATTTAAGTTCTACAGGTCCAACTGTCATGCAAGTTTAGGAATGGAGAAGGCACCTTGGTCTGTACCTGATAATGTGTCTGATGCTAGGTCACCATCCATTATCAGGCCTTCTTTTCAACTTATGGGCCCAAACCACCCCGTCTCTCTATGTCTGCATTTTATGCTAATTTTTCTGTGCTTGCCACCTTCCTGACTCTTTGTATTTATCCCAGATAAGAGCCTTGTTACCTTTTCCATCTCCCCCTCTTCTTCAGATATATAAAATGTGAGCCTGAGCCTGTGTCCTCTCCCAAAAAAATTGCCATTTTTCTTCCCACCTTATCATTCTTTCTGGTTGCTCTTATGCATGTGCCTCTGCTTGCTAGTCTGCCTTTTCTACCTTTATTATCTTCCCTTCCCTCCCCATTTATATGCTATATTGTGCTGTGCTGGCCCTCTGTGGCCTGCTTACATTGTCCAATTTGAGGCTAGCAGGCACTTTGCTGCATACATTAGTAAGCATAGCTCAGGACAGGAGTCAGGCATGCCACCTTACTGTTCTTGTCACATTAATCATATGATTTAATAATAGCATTGCCCTTGCAATACACCTCTGGTTATTATGTGTTCAAGATATGGATGCCAAGAAATTATAGCTGCAATAATGTACTGCACTGGCCTATTTTCAGAATACTATCCATGTGCTGGTCCTAATGCATTGCAATGGGCCAGGTCGTACTATGAAATCTTTGATATTTAGCACTGTGCTGCATTCAAGCAAATGTTTCTCATTACCACCATTGTTTTCATTTTGAATACCAAGGAAAGACAACTGTGATTCTAGTATTTTCTGAGTTTATCATATGCATATGTTTGTTCTGAATTTTATAACACAAGACTGAGCAGTATAATGACTATATAGAATAACTGGTGGTACTTAAAAATATAACGTCATGTCTCTAAACCAAGAAAAGCACAGTGCTGGAGTCATCAGTGTTGTGAGACACTGGGACTCGTCCACTGCTCTAGTTCCTGGCTGGGGATCTTTCTGTCTGAAGTTACCATGGATCCCTTTGGTCCAAATGGGTTTTACCTGTAGTTTGTGGTATCCTCTATATCCCAAGGACAAACTATTAAGAGAGTTGATAATGCTTGAAATTATTCCTAAGTACATGCACATGCTTTGTATGCATGTATATGGGCATGTTTGTCCCTATTTGCCCACATATTTACAACCCAAGACACAGATGACACCTCAAAGACTTTGCGATCGGCTTTATTAAATCATAATTTTATATATATATATATATATATATATATATATATATGGGTCCCCTTCAAAACATCTAAAACCCATAACATCTAATTTCATAACATTGAGACCAGAACATCTAAAAACCAAAAAAAATCTAAAACCCATAATATCGAATTTCATAACATCTAACACTACAAATCACATGAAAATAACATCCCCTCCGCATATAATGACACCAAACTACCAAACACAATTTTTACTGTGTTTCTGCAGGGGGGGCTTGATACAGTGGGGTTAGGAAATTAAGTTTTTCCCACTGTAGTGCGATCTTGGAATTGGTATATTTAATTTACGAGGGGTGTGGGGGGGTGCAGAGGGGCTTGCCCCCCTGCAGAAATGTAGTTAAAAGTGTGTTTGGTAGTTTGGTGTTGTTATATGTGGAGGGGGTGTTATTTTCTTGTTTTCTTGTGATTTGTAGTGTTTGATGTTCTGATGCACATTTTCGATGTTATGGGTTTTAGATGTTTTGAAGTAAACCCATATATAGCTATATCTACACATGCACACACACACACACACACACACACACACACACACACACACACACACACACACACAGCTCGCAGCAAAATTTCACAACATGCTCCCACTTCCAAGTAGCATGGTAGAATGCTCACCTCAGGATTTACATTAACTAATGACCAATAACCTGCAACAACATACCATCCAGACAGCATGGCAGACCACTCGCCAGCCTAGACAGTAGCTGCATCCTAATGCTCACTGCCATCATCAGCACTTACATAAAGCAGTGTAACACTGATCACTTAAATAAGCTACAATGGTTATGAACTTAAGAAGGAAGCAATAAGCAAAGGAAAGAGGTGGAAAGTAGGACCTTTCTTATCTAGCTATAGAAGAGGCCCCTTCTTACACCTTACCCATTCACTATCCTCAACATACTAGGGTGGACTAGGAGGGCAACATCAGCCTGCAGTGCAGAAGAAGTTGATTTTCTCCCTGCCTGCAGTTATATACTTTATTTTATTTTATTTGTTTTCTGTGGTAGAGCACTGATCTCCATGTCCCTTTTTCAGACTCAGCCTGGGACAGTGTCTGGTTAAATGACTTGCTCAAAGCTTGCACAATGGAGGCTAAGGAAATCAAACTTTGTACCACTGAACCACAGGAAACAATTCGTTAACAGCTCCTTAATCATCTAAGCCAGCTGCCAGACATACTGCCCCCCCCCCCTTCTCCCATTCCAACTTCATGACCACTTACAGACTCACCCCAGTTACTAAGGCCTATCAGCCTATTCCACCTAAACCTACTCTGCCTATTTCCTCCTCTATTCCCTCCTTCCTAAACAAACTAAAGAGGCAAAGTGACAATATGTCTCCCAGGCAAACACCATTTCCTATAATGAAATGGTGTTCCATCTAGGATTTGTTCCCATCTTAAACCTACTCTCTGCAGGGACAGACTCCCACTCCAGGAAATCATGAATTAGATATATCAGGTATTGATATTAATAAATGGATGGATGGATGGACAGATGGATGGGGATCTCTGAAAGTGAAATTTATTAGTAAGATTCAAAATTGTCATGAATAATATGCCATGACTTTTAAATACAGATTTCATTTAAGCTGTGATTTTTAAGTGTAAAAGCAATTGTAGAATTTCGTATTCAGGGCATGCATATCATTTTATGGGTTGTGTTTGTGGTAGTGTTAGCACATTTCCAAAGGTAGAATATGTTACTTTTACAAAGAAATGCATATAATTTGTACTTTGATGTCATTTTAACCAAGTGCGGATCAGCAGTAGGTAGTTATTGTATACCATACAATGAAGACAAGTTATATACACACCTATATAGACACCTCTTGAATAAACTGAATAAAATGCAACTTTGAAATGAGGTGCATTCTGACTCCCAAGTAGGTGTATTGGTGGTTCTTAAAGACTGTTTGACATTTTCTGGTTAGCTTTGTTTGAAAAACATATGTGAATATCCATTATAAACTATAGTTTAGACAGAATGAAATGGAACAGTTGCATTTTTTTTTATATTTCTGTCTAAACATTTCATTTGAGTGAATGCATTATAATCAGGGGCACATACATATGGCTTTAAGTACTGAATCAGAACAATTCAATATATTTATGCTTTTCATAAATTCTATATTTAACTTAGTGAGGAAAAGGATAATGAGAAATACATGAACAGATTTAAATTAGGTAGCAAAGCACATAAACAGGCAGAGTCCCGTCAAAATGGTCAACAGAAGCACATAACTTGGTTTGATCAGACTGTTCATTTTTAGCAGCTATACAAGAGATCTTTATAACACGATTCACGCACAAGAACTTTATTGTAGTGTATAGAGTTTGATGATTATGCTATGATGTCTGGAAAAAGACAAATAAGTTAAGTTCTACTGTAATGTGATTCTCGATCTTAACAAATATTAAGCACCCCTTGCTTAACTTGTTAAGGTCAGGTCTCACACATTAAGCAGTCAAATCTGCCAGTACTGACCAGCAAACAACATAAATTATTTCTTTCTTCCTGCTGTCTGTACTGGTAGTGGGTCCCAGAATTTCTCTTATAAACTTATAAATTTGCTAGAATAACAGGATTTGTGTTTATCTGTATTTTCTGAAGGATATAAAGTCTGAAATTCAAATGTATGTCAGCATTTAGTGACTTTAATCCTCAGTGATTTGTCAGATTTTATGAGAAACAAACCAAACATATGAGGCAAAAATCTGGACATTCTGTGGAAAGTTGGACAGTTGAGAGGCATGGAAGGTGTGTGTAAACATAAAGAGACTAAGCTACACTGTCTTTCCAACAGCACTTACTGGTACTACAAAGAATAATGATCATTACTCACAGCTCTACCTGCAGTGAACTGGGTCAACAAGTCCATTAAATGTATAAGCTCACCCTTCCCAGATGTGATTAATGTTGGTATTCACACTGACTATACCAGAAGGATATAAAGTGGGGGTTCCAAATTGCAACCACTGTTGGTTGTGTTTACTAGTATTTTTTGAGCTCCCTAAAGCCTTTGATACAATTTCTCATTTAAAACTTTTACATAAATTATATTGCTTTGGACTTGATGTCCCAACTCTGTCATGGTTTGAAAGTTACATCTCTAGCAGATCCCAAGTGTTAAACGGCCTTGCTTGGGATCTGCTGAAGACCTCCTTCTTTCTCCCTGTAACAGTAGATGTACATCAGCGTTACATTCTTGGTCCCCCTCTATTATACATATTCATTAATGACCTACAAACAGCAAGAAAACATTCTTCCATTGTACAAAATGCAGATGATTAAGCACTCACTTTCTCAGTCAAAAAATTGAACACTCTACAACACCTCACACAGGATTCCTTTAACTCAAGTGATACCTGGCTCTTCACAAAATGACTTTTACTCAACCCCAAAAACCTAAATTAAAAGCAGGTTTACAAAAGGAAAATGAACTTTAACCTGACCTCCTCAAAAAAACACAAAAATTGAAGTTGTAGCCCATACCAAGCTTTTGGGAGTCACCACTGACAAACACCTCAAATCTGAGTACCACATCAAAGAAGCAGTTAAAAAACACATCAAAACTTGGCACTCTTTATAGGAGTAAATCATACCAGACCGATTCAGCTAGAAAAAAAAAATATTGCCTCAACCTTCCTACTGCCAGTTCTTCTCTACACTGCCTCCCTATTGCTTAATTTATAGGCCTCCCTATCAAATTTTCTTCATCGATACTATAATAAAATTACTAAATTTGTTAACAATATGCACCACAAAACCTATCACAATCTGGCTCTTAAGCAACTTTACTGACCAGAACTATACCACGTCTGAACTATATCACAATTAGCACCCACAATCTTCTCCATAAACCTGAAAAATGCCCTATTCTAAGCAACACCTACAACTCTATTATCCTAGTAGGCCTCTGTTTCCAGAAAACTAAACTCCATCCCTCATGTCCTTAAACAAGTGTCTAACCTTAAATTCTTTAAGATGCACTTCAAGCAATATTTTATGGAATACTGGCTTTTTATGCTCATATCCAGGTTAAAACATCCTAGCCCTTGCACTGATTCCCTTCCACTCAGTTACCACTTTTTCCTGATGGTACCATCCTTATAGGTTTTTCACACCAACATCTTGTGCCTTCTACCAACTTTAAATGCTATTTCTAATCTATCGTGTATACTACATTTTTTCTCATTAACCTCTTACTGTCTAATAATCCCACTTTCCTTGTATTTTCTCCTTCTAGGCAGCTCCTCAAGTTTTTCCTTAAATGCAGTCCTCATGCATGTCCCACACCTCACCTTCTAAAATGGCATACCATACTGTGCTTTTTTCTTCTTTCTTCTTACATGATTCTATGCTTTAACACTCCTTCATAAATCCTTTCATACCTTAATAACACATTCAAACCAATCTTCTGCACATTATTGCAAATTACATCCCTTTTTCATTTTTGCTGGTCAGCACCTTAAGCTATTTATTTATTTATTTTGCTTTTAATACTGTTTATATACAGAAAATGACTGTAAATAAAAGGCTACTATATTCCTTACCCTCCCATTTCACCTCTTTCCCCAATTAGTACTGTACATTTTAATCTCCTTGTTGTACTGTTGTACTTTATCTATTGTCCATTGCCTTCTACTTAATGAATTTGTTATGTTTTGTAAATAGTCATAATGTATATTTTCAATGCTTTGTAATTAATCATGATGCATTTCTATTAATATGTTTGTTGCGTAATGTCTTTTAAACTATGTAGCTGTACTCTCATCTCTGTATTACGTGGAGCTTTTCTCCCCCAGTCTCTTCTGAAAATTAGCTTTTTTTTGGCCTACCCAGATGAACTTGGTAAACAAATGCAACTAATTAATTAAAATAAATAAATAAATAAATTCTCACGTGTGTGTGTGTGTGTGTGTGTGTGTGTGTGTGTGTGTGTGTGTGTGTGTGTGTTCATATCTCTCAACTGTACAGAGAATGTTCAGATTTTTGCCTCATACTTTTGATCTGTTTTTCATAAAATTGTGGTTTTCTGGCAAATTACTGACAAATCATTAAATATTGAAGTGAGAAAATAATGACAGACATTTGAGTTTCAGACTTCACAACCTTCAGAAAATTCATGATAATGCAAAACCCATTGTTCTATCAACTTTCTAAGTTTGTAAGAGCAATATTTAGAAAGTGTCCCTATTTTTGGGCCTTTGTCCCACTTTTACTTATGGCGTTGGCAAGATTTCTTGCTCTAAGAGGTTGAGAGGTATAGTGTGTGTGTGTGTGTGTGTGTGTGTGTGTGTGTGTGTGTGTGTGTGTGTGTGTGTGTGTGTGTGTGTGTGCATGTGCGTGTGTGTGTATATGTGTCTGTGGGTGTGTTTGTGTGGTGTTTGTGCATGTGTACGTGTATGTGCATGCTTGTGTGTGCAAGCACACGCATATGTGGGAGTGTGTATGTGTGGATGTCTGAGCTTACTGCCACTTGGTAATTCCACATCTGACTGGGTCTTAATGCTGCTAAAAACACAATGGTTCTATCGCTATTGAAGGCAGAGTTAAGTACAACAGAGACTGCTTTCCCTATAAGTTACTTACCAGAGTAATGTATACCAAGGGCACTTAGGAACTGGAAAGATGAAGTATTTGGCTCATAGCTTGATGGATGGCTAGTAACTGACAACCAAAAGGAAGAATTAGCAGTTCATTTCAATTTTACTTTTCCTGAAGCAGACCCATTATAACAAGAAGGGATATAAGTGCTGATATTTTTTTTTCATTTTCATAGGTGAAACTTCCCTTGTGACTCAGAAACATCAACAAATATGTAAGTTGTGTATCCAGGCCCACTGATGTGTTGCAACACTAATTATAGAACAAGCAGCTAAGTAAAAGTCTTTTATACAAATTTTTATTCCAGCCTAGCACTGGGTTTGATAAAATGCAACTACAAAATAATGCTTTAAAGGTCTGAGATACTGAGTTCTGGGCAGATCTCAATATTCAATATTCAAACTGCCATGAGTTTAGTTTTAGATAGTCTTGACAGGTATATATACTAATACAGCACCCAAGCTTGCTAACTATAGACTCCTCATGTATCAACCCCCAGTGATTACGTAATAAGGATCTGGCGGTATGGATATGCATTTTCCTACTATCTCTGCAACCAGTTTGGTGGATATGAGCATCCTGGGGTAATGTAGCAATTGTCTCATATTTACTGACAATCACCTAATTCTTAAAAAAACTGATACAGCATGTAAGAGATGAAGTTAGAAAATGTCACTGGAGGTGAGACTGACAAACAAGCGCATATAACACCAAACAGGTTGTCAGAAACACACAAACTACACCCACCACGCATAGTTTGCACGAGACACACATACCCATATATATACACTATTCCTAAAGCCCAGAGGCTTAACACACATTGCATTTTCAATAAGTATCCTAAATAACCTCAGAAGCACTCTAGCAAAGCAACATCCACCTTGATACATACAGCCACATCTCACTGAGGCTCACCTTCTAAGTCCATATGGAAACCACCACATGATGCAATATTTTGGTTGTAGGAGACTCCATTGTGAGACACACAGATGTTTCACTCACCAGGCTGAGTAAGGAGAAACGCATGGACAGTCGCCTGTCAGGGGTGGGATACAAGAGATCACACATGCACTGTGGCTGTTGAACCGTTAGTACCAGTGTAGCCCACGTGGGTGTAAACGACCTGAGATGTACCTCCTTGGACTATATGAAGAGAGCTATATGGAGCTCTTGGACTATGTATCCCAGGCTGGTATGAGCCTGGCATGGACCAACATTCTACCTTCTCCAAAGATGATGTCACAATATAAACAGAAGGTAATTGATTTTAACAATTTGTTTTAGGTGTCATTCAAAGGGGGTAAAATATTTGCCTGCCTGGGAGGATATGCTAGACAGACCACAGTGCTTTGCTAGCTCTAAACGACCTGTTGAACACCCACTAAACAAATAATATCAGAAACACCTGAACCAGGGAGTTAAACCTCACTAAAAACATGGGTAAGACATGCTGGGGGGACAGGTATGTGTCTCAAAGATTACCCCTTCTCTTGAACAGGCTTCCCATCCATGTAAATCATAGCTCTTTCCTACACTTATCAAGCAAAACTTGGATCAGTGGATGGGGAATCATGAATGTACCCTGGGTCTGGCACTTATGTCTGTATTAAAGAATGGAAGCTTGTAAATGTTTGACCTCTCATGCCCAAGTTTATATACCCCCCCCCCACATAATGCATGGAATCAATACCTTTCTAATATTTCAGGGAAGCATGGTTAGGCTAAAAAGGCCCTTTAGGATCATTAGCTATAATCCTATGATCCTGTTATCCAAACATCTTCCCTAACCCATACTATATGTGATATGTTATTTTGCCTGGTAGGTTGGTCGACTATCTGATAATACCAATGCTCAATGATTGATTGAATAGAATTTTATCTATACAGACTGGTGAATACAAATTAAGTTCCTTACTGATCTATTTTTAGAAAAGGGATATAATAATGCAATGTTAGATGAAATTAAAGACCAGGTCTTTAATACATCACATAAGAATAGAAAGAAGAAAATATGGACAAATTATAGTGAATATGTCAGAAATAATCCTGATCCTAAGAATGGGGAGAGATTATCTTTTATCATCAGGTATACAAGTGACATCAGCAATATTACGAAAATTATACATAATAATTGGCATGTTCTTTCAACTGATATTAAAAGATGTAGAATAGTAGGGAGTAAACCTAGATTTATTTATAGGAATAGCAAAAGTCTTAAAAGAATGCTATGTATAGAACGCATTCACAAATCACCCAAGGAGATACAAAACCCTGACATCTGGATAAAACTAGGTACCATAGCATGTGGGAAATGTAAAATGTGTACTTTTATTACTAAAGAACAGGTTTTTGTTCATCCAACTTTACACTTCAGTTTTGAACCACATTTTTATGCATCATGTGATAGTGCCAATTTGATTTATCTAGCCGACTGTACTTTGTCAAGGGCAGATCCTGCCTCTTGAACTTGGTCAACTTTTTCGAAACAGTCACTAAGGCCATTGATGAGGGTAAGGCAGTTCACATAGCCTACCTTGACCTAGCAAAAGCGTTTGACACAATACCCCACTCGGGTATCATAGAAAAGCTCACCAGCTTAGATGTAAACCCATATGTCACAAGATGGGTTGCAAACTGGCTCAAGGACAGAACACACAGGGTTAGAGTCGCTGGTGCCATGTCAGACTCTAAGCCGGTCACGAGTGGTGTCCCACAGGGCTCAGTCCTGGGCCCCCTCTTGTTCGGCATTTATTTTTCTGAAGTGCAGGCAAACATAGGGGGATTGTGGCTGACAAAATTTGCAGATGACTGCAAACTGGGCACCATAATTGACACTCCATCAGACACAGACATCCTCCAGAGAGGTCTCATAGAAATGGATAACTGGTGCCAGAGCCATGGCGTTAAGCTAAATGCCAAAAAAATGTATAGTCATACCCTTTGGGAAAAACAAGGTAACCCCTAATTACCACATAGGTGGTAATCCATTAAACACGGAAGAAGTTATCAGGGACCTGGGGACCCAAGTTGACAGTAACCTCTCTTTTGACACTCACATTGCAAAAGTGGTTAGGAAGACCTTCTACATTGCCCACCTGATCATGAAGGGATTCACATCCAGATCAGGAGAGGTCATTGTACCCCTGTACTCTTCACTTATCAGACCAATGATTGAGTACAACGCCCCATTCGGAATGTACCTTACCCGACACCTGCAGCAGTTGGAAAGACCCCAAAAGTTCCTCACCAAAAGGATAAAGGGGCTCAAACATATGTCATACGATGCCCGACTGAAGAAACTCCAGCTCTATTCAGTCACATACCATCTGCTCAGAGGTGATCTGTGCCTGACATACAAGGCCATGTCCAACCTGGAATTAATGGACATGCTCCACCTCAAAAAATCCAAATCCACCAGAGCCATGAGAGCAAGAGACTTAAACCTCAACACGGATATAAATAGGATGTCCTGGAGGGACAGATTCATCACCCAGAGACTCCCTACACTATGGAACAGAATCCCAGTCCATGTGAGGCAGAGCCCCTCACTGACTCTGTTCAAGAGAAATCTTGACGAGTGGATGGGAGATCATAGGTTTACCCCGGGAATCATCTCTGTGTCACTGCTGGACAGAGGCACAGCAAACTAATGGGTATAGTATTCTCATCCTAAGGGGTGGTGAAAGCCACACACACTCTGGCTAGGCTTATAAATGCCCTAGGGCAGATAGCCTAGTATGAACCTATGAACCTATGAACCTATGAATGTTCAGCGTTTTATGTAGGTTTAACAACTAGAAAGCTTAGAGATAGGATGTATAATCACATGTATGACATTAGGAAATGTGACCTCAAGAATGCTCTAGCGAAACATTGTTCTACACATGTAGGACATAAGTTTTGTTTTAGGGTTCTCCAGCTTGTTCAACCTAGTCAAAGAGGGGGAAATAAGATGCATCAACTTGAAAAGATAGAGTTAGAATGGATTCTTAAGATGAAGGCTCACCATGAACCAGGTCTCAACCAATACATTACAATCAAACCTATTTTCATTGTTTAGTTATATTGTTATTCTGATGAGTGATGTTATTATGCTTATATGTCTATTTTTTATTAATATTAGTTATGTATTTATGCACATATATTTATTTACATTTATATTTATATTTGCATGGATTCATACATATATAATTAACATATAGGATCTGTTATTTAGAACTTTTCTGTATATATATATATATATATATATATATATATATATATATATATATATTCATACATGTATTTTCTATATATATATTTCTATATTCACTAGATGCATAAGGCAGATGAATATAAGAATTATAAATTGATTTGCACTTTTTAAGTATAGACTAGATGTTAGGCAACTTGTCTAGTTGTCTTTGCATGTTGTTTTAAACGGCCATGGTTACAATATATTAAGCAGGCTGTCATCTATCATTTGTTGTTTTAGACAATTCAATTCCAATATATTGGATGTAATATCATAAAACATGGTTAAGCAAGTTGTAATATTATTTAACATCTAGGCATTCATGATATTA
>NC_056743.1:1195307233-1195384733 GCF_019279795.1 Protopterus annectens | reverse complement strand
CCAGCCTCCAGAGATGTTAATTGCATGTGAACTTCCTACAGACAGTTTTCCATTTTATCCCTTTGAACCTTTTTAGCTCTTACTTCAGTTGTCACCTGATAGCTCTCTGTATCATGCAGTCCCTGCCAGCTCAGTTTCAAGGGGTGTTTGACTGAGTAAAGGTATCGACCAGAGCTATCTCACCAAGGTGGGTCAGTCCAGTGTAAGGGACAGTCCTGCTAGGAACGCTATTTCCTGAATCCATTTTCTTGTCCCTCTGCTTACTTTGACATAGACCTTCCTTCTTTCATTTTGACCCTGGAACAACAGTTTATACCATTTTTCATTGATTGGCCTTTTCTGTCCTCCAGCTAAGGACAGAATCACTGGTATCTTGTTGGAATCTGCTGATTCTCTAATTCTGGACTATTCCAGACCTTCACATTGCTGTAAGCAGCTTAGTTCCTGAACTCTGATGTCAAGGAATGCAACCATATGAAGTCTGACATTGTTTGTTTACCATCTACAACACTACACTGGTCTGTCTTTCACTGCTAACAGTTTTCTTCATTATTTCTTGTTTTTTACAGTTTTCTTCATTTTGTCTCATTTTCCAAACATGTCCTTTGTGCATACATTGCATGAAATCTGTACCAGTATCATGCATAACATTAACATTACTTTGTTCATTTTACATAGAACATATAACATTACATATCGACTGAAATATATGGTTTGCCATATTATGCAGATGAAGCATTTTGTGTATATTACATTGGATTGAATCATAAGTACAAGTTGGAACAGTCTCTAGCCAAATTTCCAAACTGACAGCATGTATAGCATTTGAGTCCATGCAGTCTATGAACAGCTTTATTCAGCTGCAGAGATTTGTCTGTAGAAGCCATATATAACTGTCCTCCCCTGTATTATCATAAAAGAAAGACTTCCCTATTCCTCTATTGAATAATTCCCTCACTGTCCTCTCTGGGTACGTCTAATGGCATGTAGATTTTTCTGGCATACCAAAGTGTTGCCAAGATGCAGCAGACTGTGCTCTGGCAGCATGATCAGAAGTATGCAGCTGTAAATGCCACCAGCCATATTTATGGATTTCCCTCAGAATTAAGAAGGCCAGGCAATTCCCTTGGCACCCTTCTCGTTCTGTCTGAGGTTAGAACCAGATCTCTTTATAGCTTCTTCATCTATGAACATGTAGCAGTGTACCTCCACAACTGTAGCTCTTCTCATTCGAGCACTTTAGAGTGCTCACTTTTCTACTTCATAGCCTTCCCACAATCTACCTGTGAACGGGAAATATGTTATATTTTTCCTACAGTTCAGCTTCTTTCTGTTTGGTTATTTCTTCTTTCTAATTTTTTGCAGCATCATTTTCCTTTTCATAATCCTTAAATTTGTTCCCAGTTCTTGAATTTTTGCAGCATTTCTTTCCTTTGTAAGTATACCATTTGCTCTTCTAGGTCCTTGTAACTCATCATAAGAAGCTTAGTGAAGCTTGAGCATTAACAGTCTTTATATCAACATCATTCTACTGCAGTTGCTTCAGTAGGACTGGCTTTCCCTTTATGGATTACTTTATCTTGGATTTCTTTTCATAGCTTGTTCCTTCTGAATCTTGGTGAAGTTTTGATGCAATAACATTGGTGAGGTAACACATCTACTAGCTTGGTCTTTTTCTCACTGTAATGCCTTTTCTACTCAGTTAATGTTAATCAGAGATAGGTTTGAGTCTCCTTGAACATTGTCTTGGAAATGAAGGCCATTATCACATACCCATGTTCACACTTTCAGTGTCAGTCTTCATTGTCTGAAATTTCTCTTTCTCTTAGATAGCAGAAGTCATAGCCGGCCTTAGGCATAGACCAACTAGGTGGCTGCCTAGGGTGCCACTGTAGAAGGGGCACTTATCCAGCATTTATTTGGTGCATGTAGACCAGGATGGGGGCACCGGGTGGCATGGTGGGGGGTACCATGAGCCCTTCTGCCTAGGGCACCAGTTGACCCAAGGCCGCTCCTGGCAGAAGTTGTAAATTAGGACTCAGACTTCCTGTTGTTCAGATCTCTGTTATTCATCTCAGAACTCAGCCTTCCTTTTTCATTCTCTTTCTTCAGAGAACCCAAATTCTGTCAATATATAGACACAGTTGCATCAGTTCTCTTTTTAACATAGTTGCTTATTCACTTGCATTTGTCATATCACACTGTTTAGAACTTTCAAGTTAACTGTTTTATTTCACTGCTTCAACTTGTTCAGAAAGTTTGGACATTTTTTTTAGAAAATTCAACAGTTTTTGTCTGTTTTATTTTTTAAACAAGAAACATCTTTATTAAATTATCACTTTTGACATAGTCAATCATACATTTATATAAATGAAAATAAACCATATTGGCATATTTTTAGTTGCAAACATTATACAGCACTTATAATCTATCCAGTCATTGTCAGTCAAACATTACATAGCTCATTCAAATCCTGCCTTCTTTTAAACCTCATTCCTCCTCCAAAACGTTATTCTGCATGTATTGTTCTCACACATCCTTATGCCTACAACACTACTCTTATTTGCTCTGCTCCCACATCCCAAGAACTCCAGGATAAACTGCAAAAATCGTTTCTAGATTATGAAAATTACCTAAATGAATTTCAACTCATCCTAAACCCAAATGAAACACAACAGGAAATCCAAAGCAAATCTACCTCCTCTCTCCATCTACTCCACTAATGGCACTATAATAGAACCAGTTAGCTAAACAAAACCTTCTTGGTGTCACAATAGACAACAACCTAACATTTAATAAACACATATCACTCACAATTAAAAAAGTTCACATCAAACCTCGTGCACTATATAGGGCCAAGCCTTACCTCACTCAAAACGCCAGACTAGCCACAGCCAGATCCCACCTCCTACCTACTCTCCTCTACTGTTTTCAACTTTTCACTAACGTCTGCATGTCTGATTTGTGTCTACTTGATTCCTGCTATAATAAAAATAGCAAAATCTGCTACTAATATACCCAACAGGATACATCATTGCCTTGCTCTTCAAAACTACACTGGCTTGAATTTCCCAATCTGTTATCGCTCAATCAGCTTTCCAATGCCCACTCCATTATCCACAAACTTGAAAACTGCCCTACACTCTCCAACCTAGTGCAACTAAATACCAACCCCAGGACCCTTAGATCATCCAATAAACTTATACTCAAGGTTACAAAGTCCCATGATTACTTTGGTGACTCACTCTTATCCTTCAAAGTAACCAAACAGTGGAACCTAATACCCCAAAATATCCTCAAAAGATAGTCATAGCTTCAAACAACTCCTAAAGGAATACCTTACTCAACAATGGCTATGCTCCTGTAATACTCCTGGCTAGTTTCTCATACCATCAATCGTTTCTTTTCTGCTGTCTCCTCATTGCCTTAGTTCTACCAAATGAAAATACCACAATGGTTTATTTTAGTTACATATCTAATGAGTTTCATATTACTATCTGTAGTAAGGCTTAGGAAATATAATGTTTTCTGTTTACATTCTCTTTTTGTAAATTGTGTTTGTAGGCAACTGTTAAACTTTTTGTATGTGTTTTGTAAATCTTTGTAAATTTTTTTTTTTGTAATCTTTTTTTGTACTATTGTTAAGGAGCTTTTCTCCCCTAGTCTCCACTGAAAACGGGCTACTTGCCCAGCCGGACATTACCCGGTTAACAAATATAAAATAAAATAAATAAAAACTTCCCATTGTTTCTATGTAACTTGCTCCTACCCTTTCCTAAAAATATCCCATTTGACTACTTTTATATTCATTAAGGTTAGACAACATTCTTTTAAAACCTTGTGTAATTTTACTTTCATTTTAAGAGACTACTTCTCTCTGTTTAGAGACAGCATCCCATGCCTGCTTGAGTCAAAACATTATGATGAACTGTATGGTCTCATTACTGATCTGTATTTCCATATTTTTTCCTGTTGCTGATTTGACACATTGTACAGTGACACTTTACAAAAAGATCACTATTACATTTTCCATCAGCTCTTATTTATGAAAACATTCTGGAGTTTTAGAAACAAATTCTGTGCTTTAGCACTGCTTACCAGAAGACCCACATGCTTACCTGTTTGGGATAGCAGTATACTCCTGCCTTTGTCAGCCATCACGCTTCACATTTTTCTAGCTTCCCAGAAAATTTCACAAACTGAAATTTAATCTCAAAGCAACTCCTAACTGCCATAAGGGCATCAAGTGTGTGAGTTAAGAGCTCCTTTTTTTTTTTGAGGGGGGGGGGGGGGCTTTAGATCACTTCCACACATTTTATCAAAACAATACTCAAGAATTGTCATACAGGTATGCACAGCTTTCTTATCATTGTTTATTAGGAAGAAGCTGGGTCAAGCAGCATTTGGTAAAAGTAAGTGCTGTATAAAATCGCACTATTTGTGAGTGACTTTTTATTACGCCTTACACCTCACTCTTTTCTTTACTTTTACTTTCCAGCAGGCTTGGCTTCCACCGCCATAAACACTTCATTAAAATTTAATCCAGCAAATGCTTTTCCCATACCTTTTCTTGTCAGTGCATTCCTCTGCTAGACTTACTTATAGTCCGCCAATGATTCTAGTTTAAATCTAAATGTACACCTGTCCACCAAATGGAAATGCACCTGCTTTCACCCGACCTAATTCTTAGAACATGCCCCCAAGAGGTTTTTCCTCCCAGATTCCTTAGCTCTGTATTACCCATAGCTACTTTATCCATGAGTCAATCTAAGCTCTGATCTCTTAGAGTTAAACAGCACACTATTTCAGCTTTGTTGTTGTTGTTGTTGTGTCGTTCGGCTTTTCCCAGTCAGAGGTCACCACAGCGGAACTCCGGTCTGCTAATGATTAGCAGTTGATTTTTACATGCCAAGTTGCCAGCCCTGATGCACAACCTTCAACGAAGGTACGCCCATTCATGCATGTCTCCACACAGAGGACGCTCTAACTGAGAGTTGAACCGGTCAGCGTCTTACTGTGAGGCGACAACACTACCGCAGCACCACCACCGCGGATACACTATTTCAGCTTTGTAAATATTGTAAATAGCTTCTTATTTTACATGAGCATAAGTAAAGTGTTATCACTATTACTAATATGCATGTATGTTAAGGTGTTTCCCCAACCACAAGTGGCTTGCTCAAATGAAAACTTATTGTAAAATTCATTAATAATTCACATTGGTTCCTGCTGAATATGCCTAACACTGAATGTACATAAACTGTAACCTATACAATTGATTCCTGCTGAATATGCCTAACACTGAATGTATATAATTGTAACCTATTACTATACAATGTTTCTTGTATATTACTACTTTATTTGTATTTGCTTGTTTTTGTATATTCTTTCTTTTTTGCATTTCTTTATCCTGGAGTTTTTCTCCCCGGGCCTCCACTGAAAATGGGTCTTCTGGACCCAATGAACTTCCCCGGTAATCAAACTGGAAATAAATAAAATAAAATGTCTATATTTCCAAACTTTTTTTCTTTATAGCAGCATTAACTATCAGTTAGAAATCAGTTTGACAGTCTTTGTTTGGGTGTGGCAAGTAACAACATTTCTCAATATATATTGTGCCCTGCTATGATTAAATGCACTTTTGTTAAACACAGTTTAAGTGTATCTCACAGAGCTCAATATATTCTGTCATGGTACACAGCTGCTTTTATATTGATGGGTTCTCATTCCCATATAACAATTTTTAAACCCAGCTCAAAATTTTCATTTTTGGGTGGGTAACAGTAATGTGGTTAAAATGTTGCCTTTCATGACAATTGTGCAGCAATTTCATTAGGATTCAGGACTTTGCAATGTCTTTAGGCACACTGCAGGCAAATACCTGTGTAACCAGTTTTCCTTACTCAAGTTATCAAGTGTTTGTGATGTTTGATTAAAGTTCTGTTCCTCTGGAGTACATAACTTACCAATGCTTTACATTTACAGTATTTCCAGTGTTGCAAAAGCACAACCACTCATTATGGCAACCAGTCTGGCACTGATGAGGTTTCAATCCCAGCACCACCAACCAACATAATATCAGATTTGTGAAAGCCAGGAAGATATGGTCCTTGGATCCACGCCACTCTCCCTAAAAGTGTCTAGTGGGCACTGGATGGATGTTCTGTCAAGTTATACCTCTGGCACTGAACAGGTTAAAGTAGATAAATGTGCAGAAGTTTGATTAATTGACCAAGTCATCAAGTATAATCTGGCCTTAAGAACATTAAGTGAATATGCACTGTTGCTGCTGTCCTAGGTAGGGGACTCCAACAGCCACACCCTAAGACTACACACTGAACACTTGACAAGCTGACCCTGTGGCCTAACAACCCTGTCCCCTTTCTGAGCATTCTGTTTCTGTTATTGTCAGTGTCTCTTACCCAGGGTAACTGCCTCCCAAACAAATTCTCACACACACACAGTTACCAGGGAAGGTGAGTACAATTTTCCAAAACCTTATAGATTTCATTCTGGCCAGGTAGTACTGTCAAAACCTTAGACATTCTGCTGTGTACACAACATACCCCTTAATGTGCCACTCTTGATCTGTGGCCAAATACAATTATAAAAATGTACCACAGGTAATGTGCAAAGCAACCTGGCTTTGGAGACAAGTGCAGCAGCTTGACAACCTACAGTGTCTGTTTTCCTGAAAAATGAATTCATAAATCAATTATAAACTCCTGCACCCCCTCCATAATGCATTTAGCATTACAATTTAATTCCAAAATAAAACTGTGATTTGAAAACACCATTCAAGAAAATGGTCACTAGTCACAGTGGTGGCTGCAGGAAGCAAATGAATGAGTGGGTTGAATGGAATTGTATAAAACTCTATTACAGTATGCCAATGATCATTAGCTGTGAAAAAAAAAAACAGATGGGGGTCATTCACTTTCTTCCGTAGACGGTGTCAATATTTACCCATGTATTGTTGCCACTTTGCTGACTATATATACCTCAGATATCTGATTGCAATCACCAAGGCCATCCATAGGTGCTATGGAGCCTTAGACAAAGGACTCCATGGGAGTTCCTATTGCATATTAGTCCCCTTGCACCTCCTCAGTGCCTCTTCCCAGTTTTTCTGCCAACTGGGACCCACACTATTCAGATAGATTACTTCTTTCTTGTTTTTTTCACGTGGTCTTACTTTTAGCTCCCCTTCATGCTTTTAACATTGCCTAACTGGCCAAAACTTGATATTTATAACTTTGGATGAATTCACTGAATTAAGCAGTGGAACAGGAGGCTCCAAGAAAGTCATCTGATTCTGCATGCTCTAAGATACATCTTACACCTTATTTATAACTTTTTGGAGTAATGATGGCCAAATCACTAGTAAGGCAAGGAATTTGGTATCATTTTGTTCTTTCAAAGAAATATAACTTTTTTCTACAGATTAATGTTCAAAGCCAACAAAATAGTAGTTCTAACAAGGCTACATAAATCTTATTTGAAGATAGTGCCTGCTTTCCTTCTGTCTGTGTTATACTGAGATGAAAGTAAAAACACAAATCGCCAGAGGCATATGTTATACAGCTGGGGGTCTGAAAGAAGAAACCAAAGCACATTGATAACTACACTATCATGCCTTACAGCTGCTACTGTCCTTAGCTTGGTGTGCCAGCCACTTCTGAGTGCTTTATGTAAATTGCTTCTGCGTACTTTGTTAACCTAGGTTTCTCACTATCCTGAAGTGAAAGCCCAAGATCCTCGCGAGTGTCCGGCAACCCTCTGGAACACTAACTATAAAAAACAACAGTCAGAAAAGACTCTGCTTGTAATAGATTCAGTGTACTTTAAGTTTGCGGTTTCTAACTCCCTGAAGTGAAAGCCCAAGATCCCTGTGAGTGTCTGGCAACCCTCTGGAACACTAACTATAAAAAGCAATGGCTACAAAATACTCTGCTTGCAGTAGAGTATGCATTTCAAAGTCTGATTCAATCTATAAACTCTGCTTGTTTTTACTCTAATTGTAATTCCTAGTAACAGAACAGTGGCTCGCACACCAATAGGACCTCTACTAACTATCCCCCCACTTGTACACATAGATTGCACAATTCTTTCTTTCCACCTAACTTATCATATGTGATAAACCACAATGGAATATATAACTATTACTGTATGTTATTGAGATACCTCTCTAGGTGCACTGTCCACCTGTCCCACTTTGCGAGGGAAAGTCCCTCTTTGGGCAGTTGTGCCCTGCAAAATATAGTAAAAATGGCAAATGTCCTGAGATTTTAGGACATTATTTCCTATATTTATGTAATAGTTGCATAAAACATTTATTCTATATCTGAAACACCTAAATGTTATAAGAAATAGAATAAGCAACTAAAATGCTACAAGAATAAGCTTTTATTTAGGCAAAAAAGTGAAGTGCTGTCCTTTGTACTGGCCATGGGTATGTTTTGGCCTGCAAAATCTGACGTTTGTACCAAAAATGTCCCACTTTGGACATTTGAAAAGGTGGCAACCCTAACTGTCCTGCATCACCTACCATCTGCAGATTGTTTTTCTTTTCTGACCTGGTTCCTTGCGGTTCAGGCAAGCAGTACTGTGGAAACAACTCTTTCCTTTACTACCTTTACTTCCAGTCACTCTGAGTGTTGTGCAAGTTCAAAACAATGCAGCAAAATCAGGTATAGATGAGAGCATCTGTACTCCCAGACACACACACACACACACACACACACACACACACACACACACACACACACACACACACACACACACACACACACACACACACACACACACACACACACACACAAATACCACACAACATACATATACAAATGAAGCCATCAATTACAGCCACTTCTATGACTGTGACTGTACTTCCGATGTTTGTTTGCAATCAAATGAATGAATAACTACATAAATAACTCCACAAAGTAATTTATCTTCTCTCCTCGTTGCTAGAATATAATGCGCAGTCCACTGTAACTAAATACTTTTTAGCATCCTGGCTCAAGAATCAAGAATGCTAAAACACAAAGAGGGACAAAGGAAACAATATCGGGGCAGATATTGTCTTTATGTATTTAGAAAATTGTAGAATAAAAGGCTTTGCATCAGTATGCTTTTTTTTTTTTGAAGGCTACCGAGTCTGAAACTCAAATGGCTGTCATTATTTAGTAACTACATTCCTCAATGGTTTGCCAGAACACCAAAAAATTTACAAGAACACAGACCAAAATATGAGGCAAAATTAGGTACAGTTGAGAGATTATATGCCCCCCCCCCCATGTCCTTAAGCTTCTTTGCACAAGAATTCTGGACAAAGCCGATATTAATGAAGGCACAAAGACCCAAAATCAGAGACAATGTTTAAATATAACCATACTTCACTTACAAAGTTAACAGAAAAAGAGGTTTTCCATCAACATACATTTTCTGAAGAATAAAAGGTATGCAACTATAATGTGTGGTTTTATTGACTATGATAATCAGTAATTGACTAATAATACCCATTTGTTCACCAGGTAGACACAATGGAAACATAGTCTGTTTTGAGGAGCAACCTAGAAGCAATATTTACTAGGAAAAGACCAAATATGAGGCAGAACTGGAGACATTTTATGAAAGTATGGACTTTTGAGAACATCTATGCTCCCCATTCATGCATGTATTATATATAAACATCACATGTGCACATGCATAGATATGACTATCAATTACAACCACTGATATGACTACAACTATACACTTGAGAAGTTTGATTGCAATTATATGAATGAATAAATGCATAAATAACTAACTACCACACAAATTAAATTTCTTACCAAAATGTTGCCAGAAGACATCGTTGAAGCCACTGTAACCCCCTTCCACTTATTTCAGCTCAAGGAGAAAGCTAAAAAATAATGGGGGACAAAGGACCAGATCAGGGACAGATATTGCCTTTACAGACTGAGGAAACTGCTAGAACATGCTTTGCATTAGTAATATGGCATAACAGGCTATAAATAATTAGTTCAAAATGGAGAAAAAGTACTTATCTCAGAATAAGCTCCTAGCAGGGTGACAAGTACCTTTTGAAGTCATAGAGATGATAAGTAAATGAAATAGAAAAAGGAAACCAGGGCAAATATATCACACAATTGTTTTAAAACTTTGAGAACAAAATGACCCAACCTCATGGCACAGAGGGATGAAAGTCTGACTACTGCCCACATGACCCATGCTCAATTAATGGCATAGGCTTCTGAGGGATCCGCAAGGGGATGATGAGCTTGAATGGCCACATCAGCTTGCTTACCCTTATGACACTGGTGTCATCGAGTAGGGGCTAGATGTATTTCCCACTTGTAATGGCCATATTGGCTCATACTGCATTTGGCAAGGACTCCCCTGTTTAGCCAGGGAATTGGAGATGTGTATGTAAACATGCACATTTCTTCTCCCAGCCAGGTAGCTAATGTGAGCCTGCAGGCAGCCTATGGTATGCCCCTCCAAAGGACCAGATAACTGAACTCCTCCCTCTCAACTGACTTCCACAGCTGGCACAATATATGGACTGCTAGGGCTTACCTGGCAGAAAGAAATGGCCCATATGGCGATCCCCTGGCCAGAGGATGCTCTGATCCTGCTCCGATTGCATAACTAGGCCAATTAGATACATGTAGTGCAGCCATCAGGCAGGGTCATTTGGAGATGGGGGAATTTTGGAAAGAAACTGAAGTTTCTGTAGTGTCTGTGTTCACAGAAGAAATCAAGACTTGCATAGTGTGTCCTGAAACACAATAGGCGAAACCTTATCAGAATCACAGAAACAAGAAGTTAAGAAATTTGTGCTTAGGAACAAGGAGATATTATCAGAGTTACCTGGCAGGACCAATTTAATCCATCAGAATTCAAAAACACAGTCTTGTGAAAAACTAACTAAAGTTATACAGGATAGTAGAGTCCCAACACCAAGTAGTTAAGAGTAGATGCACAGGAAATGTTCAAATTTAGGTCTACAGATGAACTGCAAAGTGAATGGACTAACACCATTATATTAGTTCTCAAGCCTGATGGGCCTATAGTCTTGGCTATTGACTTACAAAAAGCTACATAGTATTATTCCATGTGATTCTTATCCTGTACCTCAAGTATATTAATTAGATAAAATATTAACTTGGGCAAAATTCCTGTACATTTTGGAGCTAGTAAAGAAATACTGGGAAATCCCATTAGCTCCTGAATCCAAAAAGAAAACAACATTCTCCACAATCAATGGTCTCTTTCACTATAATGTTATGACAATTAAGCTTAATGGTGCAGCAGAAAATGTCCAGAGGTCATTAAAATACACATAAAATATCCTATAGCCTTCATTGATGATATGCTGATTTTATCAGAAAACTAGGAAATCTACTTTCCCTATATCCAGTCTGTACTGGACTCCATACAAAAGGATGAAGTGATAGGTAACCCAACAAAATATATGTTAAATATGTCATCAATCCATTATGTGATTTACATAATAGGTAGAAAGATACTAAAGCCATTGGCAGGTACATTACTGGTCTGCTCCAGCTATCAGAGACATATCAGGGCCTTAATATGATTAGCAAATAACTACCGTAACGTTATCTCAACATGTGCCACCAGGGCATGCCACATAAAGGACCTGTCCAAGAGTAGGGTCCCACTATATGTCAAGAGGACAGACACCATAGAACAGACATATTATGTTAAAAGGATTATTATGTTCTGAATCTATATTATTAGTCCAAGATTTTGCTAGGCCACTTAATGTCTTCACTGATGGCCTAGAGATAGGCATCAGGGGCTGTCTTATCATAAACAGATACTGAGAAGAGATACTCTGTGATACAGAGGTAATGCCCAGCAATAAAGCTGGCTGTCAGTATGATAAAATTTTATCTGTAGGGGGGAGAGTGTTCACACTGGTCACAGACCATTTCACACTACATTGGTAATATAAGCTGATAAACTGTAATGATAAACTTTCTAGGTGGGTCTTGCCCCTTCAGTCCTTCAACTTCAGAGGTCTTTGCCATCCTGGCCATTATTATCACAACATGTAGGGGTTGTACTTTGCCTACACCCCTTCAATGAAGTAAGAACAGATTGTTCTAGGCATGGGGAGGGATCCTGTGAAGTAGTGTCTGCAAATGGATGGTAAACAAGGACAAAAGAATTGGGATGGCATTTCACAAGTTATAGGTTATTGAAGGGAAATATAGAGCATTCTGTAACTCAGAAGAAGGCAGGTTACCTAGGCACTAAGTGCAAGCAACCTGCCAGGTTAGTTGCAGTAGCACGGTGAGCTAGAATCCAGATTCATCTCAAATGGACAAGAGGAGTCTCATGTAAGACAGCTTTGAGTAGAAGTGCTAACCGCAAAACTCAGAAGCAGCATTCTGATTTTAGGGGAGAAGCTTTTTGGTTGCTTAATCCTGGACAGACCCAAGAAGTAGTGTGGCTTGAACAAAGAAGCTTTTGTTGCCATTAACTAAGGGAAACTGGGAGGAACTGATTGTACAGTGTGTTTGTGTGTTACTGTTTCTAAGCTACAAAGACTGGCTATTATCTTGTACAACCTGTTAACTTACTGTAAGCTCTGCTTTATATTTTCGAATTGCAACTTGGCACAAACAAGAGCCTTGGAGCAAAGAGAACAGTGAATGAGAACTGTGTGTCTTGTTTTGGTTTTCACCCTCCCATTTCTAAAGGCAAGAACTTTCTTCCTTAACATCGATTTTGTAAATGCAAAACAGACATTAATCAAAAATTCTGCACTAAGATTAAACAAATTGAAAACATAACTAAACTACAAAATGAAACTACAAAGTTAGCATATCATAATCCTTAATCATCATCATTTCCTTTTGGCTGTTCCCGTTAGGGGTCACCACAGCGGATCATCTGTTTCCATTTCTTCCTGTCCTCTGCATCTTGCTCTGTCACACCAACCACCTGCATGTCCTCTCTCACCACATCCATAAACCTTATCTTAGGCCTTCCTCTTTTCCTGTTACCTGTTAGCTTCATCCTTAACATCTTTTTCCCAATATACTAAGCATCTCTCCTCAGCACATGTCTAAACCAATGTAATCTTGCCTCTCTGGCATTGTCTCCAAACCTTCCAACCTGGGCTGACCCTCTAATATACTTATTCCTAATCCTGTCCACCCTCGTCACACCCAGTGCAAATCTTAACATCTTTAACTCTGCCACATCCAGCTCAAACTCCTGCCTTTTTGTCAATGCCACTGTCTCCAACCCATATAACATAGCTGGTCTCACTACCCTCTTGTAGACCTTCCCTTTCACTCTTACTGGTACTCGTCTGTCACAAATCATTCCTGACACTCTTCTCCACTCACTTCATCCTGCCTGTACTCTCTTCTTCACCTCTCTTCCACACTCACTGTTACTCTGAACTATTGATCCCAAGTATTTAAACTCATCCACCTTCGCCACCTCTACTCCTTGCATCCTCACCATTCCTCTATCCTCCCTCTCATTCACACACATATATTCTGTCTTAGTCCTGCTGACCTTCATTCCTCTTCTCTCTAGAGCATATCTCCATCTCTCCAGGGTCTCCTCCACCTGTTCCCTACTCTCACTACAGATCACAATGTCATCTGCAAACATCATAGTCCACGGGGACTCCTGCCTGATCTCGTCTGTCAACCTGTCCATCACCATTGCAAATAAGAAAGGGCTCAGAACTGATCCTTGATGTAACCCCACCTCCACCTTAAATGCATCCGTCACTCCCACCGCAGACCTCACCATTGTCACACTACCCTCGTACATATCCTGTACCAGTCTTACATACTTCTCTGACACTCCCGACTTCCTCATACAATACCCCAATTCCTCTCTAGGCACCCTGTCATATGCTTTTTCTAAGTCTGCAAAAACACAGTGCAACTCCTTCTGACCTTCTCTGTACTTCTCCATCAACACTCTCAGAGCAAACATCGTATCTGTAGTGCTCTTTCCTTGCATGAAACCATACTGCTGATCACTAATCATCACGTCCCTTCTTAACCTAGCTTCCACTACGCTTTCCCCTAACTTCATGCTGTGACTGATCAGTTTAATCCCTCTGTAGTTACTACAGCTCTGCACATCACCCTTATTCTTAAAAATCGGTGCCAAAACCCTTTTTCTCCATTCCTCAGGCATCCCCTCACTTTCCAAGATTTCATTAAACAATCTGGTTAAAAACTCCACTGCGATTTCACCTAAACACCTCCATGCTTCCACAGGTATGTCATCTGGACCAACAGCCTTTCCATTCTTCATCCTCTCCATAGCTATCCTTACTTCCTACTTGCTAATCCATTGTACTTCATGATTCACTATCCCCACATCATCCAACTTTCTCTCCCTCTCATTCTCTTCATTCATCAACCCCTCAAAGTACTCTTTCCATCTCTTCAACACACTCTCCTCACTTGTGAGTACATTTCCCTCATTATTCTTTATCACCTTTACCTGCTGCACATCTTTCCTAGCTCAGTCCCTCTGTCTAGCCAATCGGTCCTTTTCTCCCTCCTTAGTATCCAACCTTTCATACAACTCTACATAGGCCTTATCCTTAGCCTTCGCCACCTCTCTCTTTGCCATGCACCTCATCTCCTTATACTCCTGTCTACTTTCTTCATCTCTCTGATAATCCCACTTCTTCTTTGCCAACCTCTTTCTCTGTATACTCTCCTGTACTTCCTCATTCCACCACCATGTCTCCTTGTTGTCCTTCCTCTGTTCAGATGTCATACCAAGCACCTTTCTAGCCGTCTCCCTTACTAGCTCTGCTGTAGTTACCCAGCTATTTCATAACTCTTCACTTCCACCTCATCCCTGAACTCCACCTCACAATTACCCTTTTTCAATTTCCACCATTTGATCCTTGGTGCTGCCCATCATACTCCTCCTCCTCTTCTTGATCACCAACATCATCCTACAAACCACCATCCTATGCTGCCTAAGTACACTTTCCCCGGTCACCACTTTACAGTCTCCAATCTCCTTCAAACTGGCCCTCCTACATAAGATATAATCCACCTGTGTGCATCTTCCCCCACTCTTGTATGTCACCCTATGCTCCTCCCTCTTGTTAAAATATGTATTCACCACAGCCATGTCCATCCTTTTCTCAAAATCCACTGCCATCTGACCTTCTGCATTCCTTTGTTTAACACCATACCTACCCATCACTTCCTCATCGCCTCTGTTCCCTTCACCAACATGCCCATTGAAATCTGCTCCAATCACCAGTCTCTCACCCTTGGGTACAGTCATCACCACTTCATACAACTCACTCCAAAAATATTCTTTCTCATCCATCACGCACCCAACTTGTGGAGCATATGCACTAACAACATTCATCATTACACCATGAATTTCCAGCTTCATAAACATCACTCTAACCGACACTCTTTTCACCTCCAAAACACTCTTAGCATACTGTTCCTTCAGGATAACTCCTACGCCATTTCTCCTCCCATTCACACCATGATAAAACAATTTGAACTCACCTCCGATACACCTAGCCTTACTCCCCTTCCATCTGGTCTCTTGCACACACAATATACCAACCTTCTTTCTGTCCATCATATCAGCTAGCTCTCTCCCTATACCAGTCATACTGCCAACATTCAAAGTTCCGACCCTCACTACCACAGTCCTAGCCTTTCTCCTCTCTTCCTGCCTTTGCCCATGCCTTCCACCTCTTCTCCTCCTTCGGCCTACAGTAGCCCAATTTCCGCCAGCACCCTGTTGGCTAACAGTACTGGTGGCGGCTGTTGTTAACCCGGGCCTCGACCGATCCGGTATGGAAATATTTACTGGTGTCGGCATGAATTATTTGGTGAAGTTTTACACCGGATGCCCTTCCTGACGCAACCCTCCCCATTTATCCAGGCTTGGGACCAGCACAAAGAAATCACAAAAACATGATGGGTACTATAAAAAAAAATAAAGACTAAAACTTGCAACAGAACTAGAATAAAAAACTACCCATGGGACAGCTCATTCATAAAAACCTAAGTCCAGGACTTGTTGACATGGTGCATAATTACACAGGGATGGTACATGGTACAAACACATACCAGCACCCTATGATTCATAGCTTGACCAATCTGCAATGGAACAACAGCATGCGCAGCTGCAGAAATAGACTCCTCCAGTTGCTCAGCTGGTATAAAAATGGAGATGTGTTGCATAGTCCACAATTCACAAAGTGTGAATTGTGGACTACACTACAAACTAGTGGCATGGACTTAAAGGCATCCAGTTCCAGATGTACTGCAACAAGAACCATAGATCAGAACCCAGTGATCAAATAATGGACATGCACTTCTCAGCATAACATAGATAAGCAACTAGATTGCTTTTACTTGTACAAGTAACACACAAATGTGAATGGATTATTAAAAGGGATGTAAGGGAACATTGTAGTGACTAGTACAGTGCACACAAGCTCACTATCAGAACCACAACCCCTCAAACCCAGGTACAGTAAGATGAACCCAGTCAGTACGCGAAGAAATAAACCCAGAATGTTCAACTGCTTTGGTCACATAATGCAAATTCAGGATTCACTAGAGAAGACACTGATGCAGGGAAACAATGAAGGCAAAAGAAGAAGGGTCAGCAAAGACTAAGATGCATAGAGAGCATAACTGAAGTAATGAATATGAATTTGAAAGAACCCCAAGAAGAGTTGTTGACAGGCAAATCTAGTGCATTACAGTCCTTGATGTCACAAAGAGTCAGACTCAGCTGAACAACAGCAAAGTAACTTATGGAAAATTAAAGCCTTCTTTGCTAGAGAGTTTACAGAAATACCACATCCCACTGAACTAAAGGGAAAAAAGTAACTCCATCAAAAATATAAAAGAAAAGGGATAATTTGAATATGTGGAAGTATGGTTTATGTGATACATGAAACAGCTTGTGCTGCAGGATTAATGGGGAGCCAGGTTTATTTTTTTTGAAACACTAGTGATAGACACTTATTGTGTGATCATTGTGTTTGAATTCCCAGATTTTTACACATAAGGAAGAACTACAAATAAAGTTAGGATTGCCCCTTTCTGTGTGATGTTGTGACCTTTGAGATGGTATATAGAAGTAGAAGAAATGTGGGGTGTAACCCCCACATCAGTGGGTACAGGTGGGTAGTACTCCTGCAAAGTCCTTTTTCTGTGATTTTTTTCTACTCCCAAATGATGTTTGCATTTGGAGCTTTCACATTTTTAACATCTCATTTGTGTGAGTCGAATACTTTTCAGGGAGCCAAATACTGAACATGGTTCCTGACCTGTGTCTTCTGCATGCATCATGAAACTCACACACACACACATAGACATCGTACAAATATCTAATACAGAGAAAGATCACAGTGTAAATGAAGTATTTGACATCTGTTTAAGTAATCCCATTTAGATGCATAGTTTATACTTAAACACAGCAGCCCAGCTGATTATTTAAATTCCACATTCTCCCACACCCTCCCAAAACTTTAATATGTCTTAATTACAGGTCACGCAGCACTTGTGGTAAATGCCATAACTTTATCCAGTAAACTTCTTGTGTTAGCAGTGTGCTGGGAAGCTGCAAAATAACAAGCATAAAATATTTGTTGTGGGCAGTATAAGTTAGTCATTTCTTGGAATTATGTAGTTTTACATATTTGCAATTAATAATTAGTAGTTGATAACTTAAAAGAGTTAGTTTAGCAAGAAATGTGGCAAAACCTACACCCACACCCACACCAACATGTGTGTGTGTGTGTGTGTGTGTGTGTGTGTGTGTGTGTGTGTGTGTGTGTGTGTGTGTGTGTGTGTGTGTGTATATATATATATATATATATATATATATATAGAGAGAGAGAGAGAGAGAGTGAGAGAGCTATATGTCAGATGACTGACTTTTCGGAAACTCAAAAAAGATATCGAAGAGACCATAAGATTGAATTTCTGAAAACTCGAACATCAAAAAAACCCATAAAAACCTACATTTTTTAACCCCCACACCTCCTGCAAATTATATATACCAACTCTAAGATTGCACTACAGTGAGGAAACAGGTAAATTTCCCAATCCTTGCTGTATGGCGATCTCCATTCAAAAACTTTGAGTTTTCAAAAACTCAATCATATGGTCTCAACCATATGGAGTTCGAGTTTCTGAAAACTCGATGAACTGATAGGAACCTTAAGACGATGTGCCAGCAATGCCAGAGAGAGTAGGGCAGTGCATGTGTAACATATGTGAGCATAGCTAGCTGGAGATTTGTAAAGAATTTTATGTCATTTGATTATCAAACTGATTTGTACAGATGCTTGTGTTAAAAATGTATTTGTAAAGCTGTTTGTGTAAAGAAATGTATCAACAGTGGATCCTGCTAGACAGAAAAGAAAGATACATTTATATCAGACTGTACTGTTGTAACTGAGGTCATTTATATATGTTAACAGAGGATGCTGGAAGGGAAGGGGTTAAGCTCAGCCCAGCTTACCTTAAGGAAAATAGCTTGAAATTAAATTACTTGGTTTAGGCCATAAATATTTTATCTCACAGGCTTGAATGCAGCCAGAGACACAATGTCTGGTCTGGGATCCTGCTCTTGTCGTCCTTAGTGGTGAACTAATTGCTACCCAGGGGTGCCCGAGAATGGGAGGTTCATCTCTACAAGAAGGATGCAAGTATGAGAATTGTTTTACAATCTCCAGATGCTTTAGCAAAGCTCTGGGTGTGCATTGTGACACATTTGTGCTAGATTCTGGTTCAGCTTTTAGTCAGGAGAGTAGTGTAGGAACCACAGACTCAGGTAACCAAATGTGATGCCATTCTATAGCCAGCACTGAAACTGTATTTAGATATGAGTAAGAGATGTGATAGTGACATTTAGCACTTTAGTTTTGGGAACCTGACACAATACACTCATCCACTTCATCTTGCCTTGCTTTAGTAAGTAACCAGGGAATTGTAATTCTTCAGTCAGTTAGAAAAATAGTGAGATTAACTAAAAGTATTGTTTTTCTGTATCTGTCTGAGTCTTTCCATCTGTGTTATTTTTTATATTTCCCATGAATTGAAACTCTGGGGTTTATTGTAAAAAGATATTCAGTATTTTCACGTTTCCTATTTTATTACTTTATTATTAAATATATCTATACCTTTCATTGTGGCTGGTCTTTTAGAAAATAATTTAACCTTTGAGAGAATTGTATTTATTTGTTGGCACTATAGGTTTCATGAAAGTCTTGCTGCTTGGTCAATATTACCATTTGTATAACTATTAATTCTACTAAGAGTAATTGGGTACCCTGGTAAGAGCCTTAAAGTGGCTGGCTGGTAGCAGTGAAGCTGTCTTATAGTCTGGGGAGAGGGGACATGGCTGGTAAATCTGTGCCAGCCTTTCCCAGGTGTGTGTGTGTGTGTGTGTGTGTGTGTGTGTGTGTGTGTGTGTGTGTGTGTGTGTGTGTGTGTGTGTGTGTGTGTGTGTGTGTGTGTGTGTGTGTGTGTGTGTGAAAATCAAATCTCAAAGTGTGTGTGTGTGTGTGTGTGTGTGTGTGTGTGTGTGTGTATGTGTATGTGCATGCATGCATCAACTACTTGAAAAAGGGACACAGAGCACTGATTTCTGCAGAGAGAAAGGTAGAATCTTATTTGGAGCTTGGAGTGGAAAACCCAGCCCCATGACTGAGTGTACTCTCTGTGTGCTCTTAAGGGAAATTGTGCTTGGTGCAGAGAGCTGCATTTGAAAATACTGTGTAAATCCATTTTTGTTTTAAGTGAATGTTCCCTACCAGTGTCAGTGGTGCAGTGGTGAGGATTGAGGTTTTTCGAGTACTAGCCCAGTGGGGGGACGTTACAGACCCATATATATATATATATATATATATATATATATATATATATATATATATATATATATATATATATATATATATATATATATATATATATATATATATATATAGTTGATATAGTTGATATTGATTTTTTTTTCATTTTGTGGAATGCTTTTTTTGGCTAAGAAAAAAAGTCAGCTTGTGTTATCGAAAATCAGCTGATCGCACAAGATGTCTTTATTATATGCAAGATTGCAATGCAGTGGGGATTGGGGAATTTGTCCTTTCCTCGCTGTAGTGCAGTCTTGGAGTTGCTATATGTAATTAGCAGGGGTACGTGGGGGAAGGTAAGGTAAAAAAAATTAAATTATTTCTGTTTCAGTTTCAATAAGTTGGTGATTGAGAATTTGTGCTTGCAGCTTGGTTTCAACATTTTGTGTTTTTGATGAAGGATCCTACAACTACATATCTATCTATCTCTCTCTCTCTGTATATATATATATATATATATATATATATATATATTGGCATTGTGATATAAAGGGAGTTATGGAAGTAAAGGCTTGTAGCAGTTAACTATGGTGTGTACATACTGTACTAAGTAATATAGTAAGGAAATCTGGTAGCAACTAGTCAAACGTAAAACATCTACTGAGATCCTGTTAGAAGATAGAGCTGTTAATTGTACTGACAGATATACCTGCCTTTCTTGAAGTGGTACTTGAAAGACTCTTGGGGTTACCATAACCAGAAGCTATGGATTTACCTCTGGAGTATCAGAAACAGTGGCTTTACTGGTGGAATACCAATTTATGTGGGAGCACAGTAAAGCCGCTGGCTTATCAAT
The DNA here is from genome assembly GCF_019279795.1 of Protopterus annectens. Classification (NCBI taxonomy): domain Eukaryota; kingdom Metazoa; phylum Chordata; order Ceratodontiformes; family Protopteridae; genus Protopterus; species Protopterus annectens. Next base: position 1,195,364,001 of record NC_056743.1, on the reverse strand, counting down.
GACATAAACCAGAAAATTAAGCAGCAAAGGGATAATACCTGTAAAGCTTAGGAAAAAGAGGACCTATCTAAATATAATCTTCACCAAAACTTCCTTTTTCTTAGAAAATCAACAAATAGACATAAATAGGGCTAAAGCACTATACTTAAGGCAAAAACAATCTACTGTTTATTCTTCAAAACCAAAACTCTTCTGGAAGGAAATAAAACTCACTGGAAAATCACAGATCCTGCCTCCTATCCTATTAACAGACAATAAAATAACCATAATAATTTTCCAGTTACTTCAAACCAGTCCTATTTTGAATTATAAAACATATTACAGACTCATTCCCTCCCCATTACCTAACTTAGATGTAAACAGTATCAATGCACCCACACAACTTTATCAGAGGCAAAGCTAGGGTGAGGTGAAGGGGACAGTCACCCCAGGTGCTACGTTTTAGGGGGATATGATTGATAGATACCAGTCAGCTGATAGTACAGCACTGGCATCCATTTCCATATTGGCACTTATAAATAAATGACAATACTGCTTACTCAGTAATGACTGACACTATTCAGTGCTTTGTTAATGGTTCAAGCTGCAGCATGCTGTTTTCTACAGACGTAACCAACTTAAAATTAATTAAGTGAGGGATACCAAGCCTAGACTCCTTTCAGACAACTCTTAATGCATATTTACATATCATGGGCACTTGCTTCTGGGATACTTTCTATCCACTCACCATAAAACAGTTCTTCACACCACAGCATAACACTTTCTACTGCATCTGATGGAACATGTCCCTGCCTCCTTGCATACAGTATATATATATATATATATATATATATATATATATATATATATATATATATATATATATATATCAGGGTCTATATTACGTGATCGAATGTTTAGTTATTCGAATAACTAAACGTGGATCACTAAACGCCAAAGACTCAAACCCATGAACGGCAGTTTCCACTCAGGGAAACAATGCTGTTGTCCTACATAAAAAATAAATAAATAAATAAATAAACACACCCGCCAACTCCGAGATCGCCCCACATTGAAAACAGGGTAAAATCTGCATAATGGCCAAACGACTTGTTTCCCTGCCTGGAAACTGCCGTTCGCGATTTTGGGTCTTCGACATTTAGTGATCGACATTTAGTTATTCGACTAACTAAACATTCGATCACATAATATAGATCCTATATATCAATCTTTGCAAATTGTATGTTAATATCGGTATTAGCAATATACCTTTTGTAACCATGCTTGCATTTTTATTGCTTTATCTTACATTTAGGCCAGATTCAATAAAGCCTACATGATATGTATTCAATAAAATTCTTATCACTTTTTTTGTGCTTTCTAGTCACTCAAAAAGATTACTTTAAGTGCACATGTAGTCTCCACTTTGTGGTAACCTTTATGGATCTCTGTCAATATTTAAAGCTGCAAGAATATCAGTAGGAAAACTAAAATTAGGAGGAAGAAGGTGTGCGTTATGTCTGTGTTGACTGTTCACTCAGAACAGTGTACATTTAGTGTACACAGTGTAGGCATTATTGAATCCAGGGGTTAGACTTTTTGTTGCAGAATTACTTACTTATTTGTGTTGTTCTGTTTCACATTTGCTCCCAGCTTGTGAATGAAATGGGTCACTCACATGGTAAACAAATTGGCAAATAAACAAAAATACTAACATATAGTGCTGCTGCGGTAGAGTTGTCGCCTCACAGTAAGACGTTGTCCTGTTCGATTCTCGGCTAGAGCGTCTTCTGTGTGGAGACATGCGTGAATGGTTGAACCTTTGTTGAAGGTTGTGCGTGAGGGCCGGCAACTCGGCACGTAAAAATCTACTGCCAATCATTAGCGGACCGGAGTTCCACTGTGGCGACCCCTAACTGGGAAAAGCCAAAAGACACAACAACAACTAACATATGTAGATTTACTTGTAGAGTACCAGTTTACTGCATGGATTTATCAGGAGTCTAATTTGTGGAGGTTACAACCAGCTTATTCTAAGTTGGGACACTAAGAAAAGGAACCACATGGACTGCTGACTTTCTGAGAGGCTTTAGAATTGAACCAAACTGTATATATATTGAATAGTTTACTTCTGTTTCCTTTGTTTGTTAGAAGAACTTTGAATTGGTATATTTGTATTGTAAATAATCTGCATTGCATCTATAACATGATGTGTTGATCATCATTTTGTTAGGATACACCAAATTACATTATATTTCATCCCTGCATTACATCTTGCAAATGCTAGCACCTTCTGAGTTAATTTCTCCTCCTGCAAAGAGAGAGAACAGCTGCACTTTGTAATAAGGACCAGCATATTATGGGCACTCAGGAGGACCGTCTGGCTGATCAGGACAGGGATGAGATAACTAACAACAATTATCTCCAGGAACAGCTAACTTTATTAGCCTTAGTACTAGCCACCCCAAAGACCACCCCACTATTAAAAAATAACAAAATATAATGATATGGAAGCGTGCCTTATTGCATTTGAAAGGCTGCCATTCAGGAAAATTGGGACCAATCTTACTGAGCTAAAATATTATCTTTACTTCACAGGAGAAGTAATTGCTAGAGTTGATGCATCTTCTGGAACACAGACCCTGCATTTCCATATTCGAACTTTAGTTTAAATCCAATGTTATAAGCTCAAATGTCTTAGTTAAAGCAAATTTAAACTAGTGTTTAGAGTCTGGAGTGAACGGTATTAATATTGGTACCAGGAATATTCTATCTGTCCTATTGAAATAGCAAAAACTTTATCTTAAGCTCATAAATAGGATTTTTACTGAGAAATATTTTTGAGCTATCTGGCAGAACAAATTTAATAAAGCACAAGGAGCAAAAGTAAACTTAAAACCATATAGAGTACCAGAGTCCGAAAGGAAAGCAAGAAGTGAAGAAATGAAGAAACTGCTTAAGTTAGGATTTATTGAGGAGTTCCAAAGTAAAGGAGACAGTTTAACTGTATTGGCTGTATAAGATTTTGTAACAAATTCTGGAAACTTGACAAGATATTACATTTCGTACTTCTCCAGTATCCAAAATAGATGAACTCATTGTTATAATGCATTTTAGCTGTCCCATCAGGCATATCTGTTCTAAAGGTAATTACAAACACCATTTTATAATCAGCATGTAAACCGGCCTAAGGTCTTGACTATTGTTTACTCTTTGTGAAGCTGCATATTCTACTTATGTCCTTGTATGTCCTCCTATACCTCTCGTCTGTCCCTGATTTGGACTCATACTTTCCTCTGTACTTCACAATAGTTTTAATTTCTAGTTAAATTACTGAGGATTACAGTTGGGCAGTAATGCCAGACATAAGAGTTTCATGCTTCTTATTGTTCAGAAAATGCATGTTGATGTAAAATATTTTGCCTATTAACCTTTTAAGTGAATTGGAGTAATATTTAAAAATTGTCCCTGATTTTGGGCTTTTGTTCCACCATTATTTTTGACTTTCTCCAGAATACTTGAGCAAAGAAGCTGATAGGTATTTTCTGCTCTGGTTACTTTGGATTAGTCCTACTTCTCTGAAGGATCATGTCTACAATTGTTCCATGACCTATACATTTTACAGGAGTTTGTGTTTGTGTGTGTGTGTGTGTGTGTGTATGTGTGTGTGTGTGTGTGTGTGTGTGTGTGTGTGTGTGTGTGTGTGTGTGTGTGTGTGTGTGTGTGTGTGTGTGTGTGTGTGTGTGTGTGTGTGTGTATGTATATGCATGCAAAATGCCTCTGTATATGTTGCTGTTAAAGAGATAATTTATGCCATTTATGGGAGATGGGGCAAAAATGGTCCTGTTTGTACAGTTTGCTAATCCCTTAATACACTCCTGCTTCTGTACTAAATGACATATTTTTATGAAAGCAAAAAGCTATAATGACATCTTCACTCCCCAGACAGTGTTGTAATGAACACTACAACTCAAATCAGTGGTATATTTGATGCAAATGAAAACATCTCATGAGTGTTATTCATGAAATATATTGTAAGAGTATTAGTACAAAGTACTTGATCTCGCACTCAAGTGTTAATACATCTATGCAGTCTAACTATTCCAGTATTGTGTAAATGCAAAATATTTGTGCATCTCCAAGTTATACATCCCATGTCAGAGCAATACAACTCACAATTGTCTGTAATGGTAAAAACATTAACACCTGGTAAATCTTAAATGTACTACATGCTAACAGGGGTGTAGCCAGGTATGTCCCAGATGCAGAGTAAGGACAAAGCCAGGAAGCAAGGAGGAAGTCTTTTACTAATGGTTTGTAAAAATTAAGATGTGAGATAGACCTACCTGATAAAAGAGCTTTATTCCAAGTTCTAGCTACATTATTGGAACAGAGACTGACCCCAGCAGCCCTTTGCGGTTTGTAGATGGTAAGCAGTTGTTTATCATTTGACTGAAGGAGGCGGTTTGGAAGATAGAATTGGAGTATGGGGCTAATTTCTGCGCAGGCAAATTGGGTATAGATGATGTTGTGGGTTAAAGATGAGCTGGGTATATGATAGGTGGTGAAAACATTTGAGCCAGTTAAGTGTTTTTAGTGCTAAATAGTGGTAGGTTTGTTAAGGATTTTGCAAGCAAATCTGGCATCTTTGTTGTGGTATTGTTCAAGTTTAGAACTGAGTAAGGCTTGTAAGTTGGTCATGATAGTAGCTCCATATAGGAGAGATAGTAAGAGATAAGTGGTAGCTTGAGTTACCTTGACAGAGTTTGTAAGGAATTTCTTTACTCTATGTAGGGTACCTAGTTTCTGATGGGTTTTCTTGATGATGTGGATATGTGTATCAAATTTAAGATTGTTCTCGATTATCATGTCAGGTAGTTTTGTCTGTGACGTAACTTCAATCATGGTATTATTTAAGAAAGAAATTTTAAAGTTTTTTCATGGAAATGGATTTTAGAAAAAGGAGAAGTAATTTAGTTTTTTTGGAGATTTAGTAGCAGGTGATTATCCTGTAGCCACCTTTCAACACAGTTAAAGGCTTCTTGAGTAATTCTCTGAAAATGTAGTAGGTTGTAGGAAATGCATATTAGGGTAGAATCATCAGCGCATTGTATGATGGAAACTTGCTAAGAGGATTTATGTAGATTGTTATTAAGGTATACATTCATTTGATTGGCCGGTGGATGGTCGATCGGAATACAGTCGAAAGCAGTACTGCAAAACCACAAAAATGCAAACGCAGTTGTTGCGAATTGCAAAACTTCCCCTCTTTTTGACCCATGGTAATGCTTGTTTAGGTGGTAGAGTGGTCGGAAATGTCACATTCGGTGTTTGGTACGACATTCTGACCGTTCGGCAATGAGAAATTTGGTAATAACACTCAGTGTTATACCCGATCGAGCAATGTTAGCTCGATCAAACAAATGTATTCCGTTATTAATTATATTGAATAGCAGAGGATTGAGAATGGAGCACAATGGTATGCCAATATTGACAGGAAGAAAGGAAGGAAGGAATGTTCATAGGTTCATAGGTTGGTACTAGGCTATTGGCCCTAGGGCCTATACAAGTCTAGCCATAATAATTCCCTGCCTATTTCTTCCCACAATATTTACTTCCCTGGACCCCTGTCTAGCAGGTCGACATTTTGTACTAGTTAAAGGGCAACATTAGTGGCTATATAAAATTCTGAATGTCTTCCCCAAAGGTTCCTTGATTGCAAAGTCCCTAAATACACCGGTCAAAGCTTCAAGTTGAAAAAAGCATTTTTTGTGTAGGAGAAGCCCACCCATGGAGCTTCACCACCTCACACACTACCCTTTCCCCACAACCACACACATGCATAAATATACAATATGTGCACACACACATTACAAGTGTGTACATGCACACCTCTCATTCATACATACACAAACTCCCAAACTTCAATCACTGTAGGTGCGCAAACCTAAACTGCACTTTCCTATGGGGAACAGCAATCATAGAGTTCAAAAATTGAAATTAATTCTGGAATTCCTCAAATTTATATGTCGCGAAGGTAGGGTAAAGTAATAAGTCATTTATTAATGAGGACAACTTTCCTGTTGTGAGATTGTGGATATCAATGTTCCTAAAGGATTAAAATGCTGAAAGAAATAGGCACATACAGGATGGAATCAAAATATTGGGCCCATCCTACCAAATACATACCACTGCCACCTGCAAGATAAGATGTTGTTAGAAGTTACAGTATGTAAATGATGCTGCTCCTTTAATGAGCATTAAAGCACTTACTGGTTTGAAACGTTTCTTTGTTTTTACAAGTGTATTTTCTTTTCTTTTTGAGAAATAAAAGGTCAGCTTCTTATTGCCGTGGTGTGCCTCAGTGAGTTTCATCAACTGGAATTTGTTAAACCATACTAGTTTGCATTGTTATAGCCCTAGTGAAGACAGTTGACAGAGGAGCTTTTGGTAAGAAACTAGATCAAAGGCTTTAGAGAGATCAAGGAATACAGAGGAAACTAATTTGCCTTTGTCTCTGGCTTTGTCAGTAGCATCTGTGAAGGTTAATAAGGTGAAGAAGTTTTCACCTTCAGGGAATGAAAGTGCTTATCATATATTCCATTTTTACCTTTTACCTTTCAATTTTTAATGTTTGTTGTCATAATTAAAAAGACTTTTAACAGGATTTATAAAGAACAGGACATCTCCATGAAGAGGCTTGCTTGGTTGTTTTTGGTAGTTCGTGTCTTCTTTTGTTTTAAGGTTAATAAGGTGGTGGTAATGCTATGGACAGGTCTAAAACCATTCTGTGTGGAGTCAGGAACTTTCTCCAGAAGTTTTGATAACGGAGATAATAAGGCAATGGGCCTGAAATTGATTGCGTAAGATGAGGCTCCGCTTTTATTTTTATTTAACATTTTGTTTATTGGGAAAGTCCAACTGGCACAAAGTCAATTTTCAGCGGAGTCCCAGGGAGAAACTCTCCAGATGCATGCCTTTGTAATGTGGGAGGAAACCGGAGCACCTGGAGAAAACCCACATGAATGCAGGGAGGACATGCAGACTCTGCACAGAAGGCACCCCAGCTGAGAATTGAACCAGAGAACCTCTTGCTGTGAGGCGACAATGCTACCGCTGCACCACTGCACTGTCTATATTTATTTATTTATTTATTTATTGTACATTTATTTGACATTTATGAAGTGGGATGATGAAGAATATTTTTTTCAAAGAGTAGGAACATATGATTCCTTGATAGATCTGTTAACTGGGAACAATTAGTATAGTTATGCATTAATAATGAAGACTTAGAGGTAATATATTCAGTATGGCTAGGCAGAAATAGTGAATAGTGTAAAAAAAGGTTGCTGTGTTCATCATTATATAGTTACATGGCAGTCTGATTTGATTTAAATCATTTAGTTAAATATGTTACAGATAGGTAATTGCAATTGATTTTTGTACAACTGCATTTCCATTTTGAACTGAGGAACCTCTAGAACTGAAATGTAAATGCAGTTTGCTTTGTGGTGTTTATAAGTTGTATCAGGAGGTTATTCCATAATTTACAGATGGTGTTGGAAACATGTGAGTCCTCATGGCTATACTAAGAGTGGAAGGGGAGCACAGAGTTATCTGAGACTCTAACTGAATGGTTAAGGGTATATCAGAAGATAAAAGAATAGGGGGAGTCTGCATCTCTGGATGGTCAACGGCTGCATGAGCAATTGCAAGCCTAGTGAGTGAGACTTTAGTAATTGCGAGACTAGTGAGTGAGACTTCAGTAACTGCAAGCCTATTGAGCGAGACTTCAGTAACTGCAAGCCTAGTGAGCGAGACTTCAGTAACTGCAAGCCTAGTGAGCGAGACTTTAGTAATTGCGAGACTAGTGAGCGAGACTTCAGTAACTGCAAGTCTAGTGAGCGAGACTTTAGTAATTGCGAGACTAGTGAGCGAGACTTCAGTAACTGCAAGCCTAGTGAGCATGACTTTAGTAATTGCGAGACTAGTGAGCAAGACTTTAGTAATTGTGAGACTAGTGAGCGAGACTTCAGTAACTGCAAGCCAAGTGAGCGAGACTTTAGTAATTGCGAGACTAGTGAGCGAGACTTCAGTAACTGCAAGCTTAGTGAGCGAGACTTTAGTAATTGCAAGACTAGTGAGCGAGACTTTAGTAATTGTGAGACTAGTGAGTGAGACTTCAGTAACTGCAAGCCTAGTGAGCGAGACTTTAGTAATTGTGAGACTAGTGAGCGAGACTTCAGTAACTGCAAGCCTAGTGAGTGAGACTTTAGTTTCATATTGAACAGTTGATTGAGGTCAGAGTGATACAGTGAATTATAAGGTGTCAAGTGAGAAAATAAGTGATGAGTTTCCTTTGAGACAGTCAGGAAGGTTAGTGAACACAGAGGAGCATTAGAGAAGGCTAGGTAGAAGGAAGGCAGCGGCTGTTATGAGCTTCACTTGTAGGGAGAGAAATTTATATGCACAGCAGAGAAAACCAAACGTGCAGTTGGTTTACTTTATAGTTTTGTTTGTACGGTGGATAGAGTTGATGATGGGTCAGTTGTGATAACAAGTAACTTAGAAGACAACTTCAAGGGTTGTGTGTTTTTTTGTCTGTCATAGTTAAGTTATTGTTGTCTGGTGCACTTTTTCCTGTGTAGGACAGCTTTTAAATTCAGGTCATGATAGCCAGGACTGGATGTTGCAGAAGGCAGTTTGCAGAGAGACAGTTGTAATTTGTCTGGAAACATAAAATTCAGTGTCATCAGCATTTTGTGTGGTTTCAGCCAGTTTACACACTTATGGCTTGACACTGATAAAATGTGTGAACAGTAAGGCCCAAGCATTGATTGCTGGGTGATCACTAACATGATTGTTTGAAGTAGAGTCTGCTTGGATCTTATAAGATAAAGTAGTGCATGAACCAGATTAGAAGTGAAGATGATAAGCTGAAATGGGAGAGGCAAACAATTAGATAGGAGTAGTTGAATATATCAAAGGCTTTTCTGTGTGTGTGTGTGTGTGTGTGTGTGTGTGTGTGTGTGTGTGTGTGTGTGTGTGTGTGTGTGTGTGTGTATGTGTAGGAAGATGCAACCAACATAAACACTGTTGTTGAGTCATTCCGTAATCTGATTGGTGAAGGTTAATGGTGCCGAGTCTGTGCCATGGCTGAGTCTGAACCTTTATTGGGTGTTGGTGAGTTATTTCTTCATGATGAGGAATTTTAGACTCTAAGAGTACATTGCATTTTAATGGACTTTAGGGTAAAGGGAAATATGGCTCTGGAGCTGTATTGACTGGGATCGCTGGTGACACCACCTTTGTGATAGGATCTATGCTATTAAGGGTGGTATTGATAGTCATTATATGAGTGTGTAAAGACTATTTGAACAATCCATGATTTTCCACAGCAAAGGAGTGATTCATAGAGGCCATTTATGCTAATGCACAATAGCAGTGAACAGATTTAAGCATAAGAAGTTATAATGAGATGCAAATGAGAATTTATGTAAAACAGTGTATGCCAATGAGTCCTTCTCCTGCCTATTTGCAATTCATAGTCAGAATTTCATGTTTTCACACCATCCATGGATTCATTATGAAAGGTAGAATTATGCCTTTTTCAATCTAATTTGCGATCCATGATGATTCTGTCAATTGCTGCTGGTCTTGCTATTTCCTGGTGTGAGCTGCTTGTTTTGGCCAAGCTAAAACTGCTTGTGCCCAGAAGTTGTACTTGTACTTGTTGGCCAAGAAAGTGGACATATAGGCAGAGAATAGTTCATTATAATTTTGATAATCAGGAGACATTTGATAGGATCAGAGTGGACAGGGATATTGTAAGGATCTTTGTGAGTATGTATGGCCCCCAAAGGGCACTGTAGGGAATGTTTGGCCTTCCAATCCCTTTGGATATTAAGCCTTTACAATACTTGAACAGAAACCTTTCAGAGACAGACTATGGACATGTGGGGGATCTCAGAGGCATCTGCTTGAAGGATACTTCAACACTTCCTGGATACATTCTTTTCATGTGTGGATCAGTATATTTCCCAGTATCACCTCAGAACCAAGCATGGACCATTCACATCTTTTATGGGGTGGAATTTTCCCCATGAAGTACTTGGTTTGACAGATTGCATCCATGTTGCAGCTGGGGCCCCATCTGGCCAACAAGGGAATGGCGCTACAGTAAGACATGCTACTATTCCATCAATTTCCAGGTAGTGTGTGATACAAGGGGGTGCATCACTGTCTCTGCCCAGCATCCTGGCAGTGCACATGATTTCCCTATCTGGCAAACTAGCTCACTGTACCACCTCTTCTGCATGGTAAGATTTTTTTTATTTTATTTAAATAGTTATTCATGATAAAATGTATTGCTGAATACTAATCCACATTTTCTTTGTTTTGCCTCCCACCTTTCTCTCTCTCTTTTTTTTTCCTTTTATGTTAGGCTGAATATTCACTGGAACCATGGCTTATGAAACCAGTGAGAAATCCAAGTGGGTGCTGCTTAAGACAGGTCCCAGGCCTAGTTTGTCATTGAGAGGGCATTTCTCCTTCTGAAGAGTCATTTTAGGTGCCTGGATGAATCTGGTGGGGGGTGCCCATAAGTATGGCCCAGTTACTACATGCATGATGTTTACTGCATGCTGCATTCTGCATTCTGCTTGACATGATCATGCGCTGGTCTGGTGGTGAAGTAACCAATATTGTCACTGCAGCTCCCAGTTTCTCTCCAAATATGAGTAATAATGACCAGCCAGCTGCAGTATTAAGGGACCCCACTTGGCAGGTTCATGCAAGGATTACTGCTGCATGGGTAAAGAGGCAGTGCCTAGTAAAGAACAATGGACCATGACATTCAGTTTAGTGTTTCCTTTCTTTTAAAAAATACATAGAGTATAAACTGCACATGCAGTGATATCTGTGGGCTATGCTGTGTGGTGCATGGTCTGCTGTCATTGTTTATCAGACATTCCCTCTCATCCTTAAATACATTTTTTTTTCATTTCAGAACAGGTACTCATATTATTCTTTGTAAAAGTCATGCCTGAATGCTGATTAACTCCTGTTCAATGATGTCATAAGGCATCATATAAGAAATAATCACATTTTTAACTGTTATGCACAATATATTCTACTGAGGTAGTGTACCTAAGAATACATGTACTGAATCTGCTGAGGAAGTATATTTAATAAAAAGTGTTATTTCAGTATTTAACATAAATTCATACATTGTTGCTGAATGAAAATGTATCACATTGTTTTTATATTATACAATGTTTCCTCAGCTTTAACAATTGCATATTTCAACTGATTTAATGTTCTCTGTTAAAGTACTGCACATAATTTTGTCTTATGCAGTAATTTGCATCCTCAAAGATAAAAAAAACGTGATCATATGTGCAGTGGTGAAGGTGAAGTAGCAGCAGTGTTTGTTTACATGGCAGGATACTCACTTTCATTTTTAATTTTCTCATTAGTGTTTCTCTGAATACTTATGCATTGCTACTGGATAATTGCCCACTTTAATTCTGGTAATTCATAGAGCATTATGGTGTTAATCAGTGAAATTTTATGTTATGATATACAACTTTGTTTCCACATTTCCATGAGGTTTTAAGCAATACCATTATAGGAATAAAATGCATGCAACTGAAAAGTGTCCAAAGTCTACACATTTTTTAATTTTTTTTCTGTTTTCATTTTTTTCAGTTATAACTTTATTTAATAATTTATTTCCCTTTGAATTAAACATTGACATGTTTGTGTAAAGGTCAAATTACAAGTAACAGAAATGTCACACTTGAATCACAATAGGTCAAAGTGAAATGTGCCATATACATCTCCTAAAGATAGAGTTGATTATGCTCCAAATGATTTTGAAGAGGGTTAGTGAGTTGGTCTGATGTCATGACCTATTTGATCCAAGTGATGCTGCAGGCATTGATCTGATACTGCTGTGTGTCCAGAACCTGAAATGAGAGGTTCTGATAGGTGTAGATGAATGTTGACATGGCCTGCATGAAATCTGTTGTGCTTGTCCCCTCCTACTAATTACAATGCTTTCTTGAAAAGCACTTATAGTTTCATGTAATTTGCTTTGATCCCTGGTTTTGCATCATTAATACACCTAAAATAATATCCTACAGATATACACTAAAACATTTTATGTGATTATCAGTCAGGCAACACAACAATGAAAGTATTCCTGCCATCATCACAAAAAAAAAACAAAAAAAAAAAAACACTAAAGGTTAGGTAAAAAAAAAAACAAACAAAAAAAAACATAATTATACATACATACAGAGTCTCAATCTAGCCAAGTAAGGTTGTGATGAACTAATATTTGCACCATCATAAATACATTCACAACAGTAAGGGAAACAGTTTGTTAACAGACCCGTTTCCTTCCCATACCTCTGAAGTGTACCTCATTACGAGGAACGTACCTCATATGGGGTCTTAAAAAGTTCATGTTCCTCAAAGTTCCTCAATGTTCCACATTGAAAGAATGTCACCCATTCAGTGTTAGGAATTTTTTAAGTGAAATCTATGGTAAATTGAAATAAATCATATTAATTCATTAAAAGATCTTCTTTATAAGTAAAACCAGCATATTTTAACCATCCTATGGCCTTCCTAGTTGAAGTTGTTAGCAAGCCATTAGTATGTGTTCCACATTTTGCCCATTTGTTCCACATTATGAGGGCGAGTGTTCCTCCTTTTGGAGATGGAAAGTTGAGAGCTATGTTCCTTCCTCTACAACTTTCTTGCATTCATAATGTTATTTTACATTCAGCAGTCACACTCAGAAATATTCCATAAAGACCTATGTAAGTTGTGCCAAGAAAACATCCTTGACAATTCACTACTTCACAATTAAATTACTACAAACTATTTAATTCAACCATATGTGCACAATCACTAAATGTCAACAAAATAAATGTATCTTTCTTAGCGATCACCATACAGTTCCACTGCTGCTTGTAATGAATTTCCATTTACAAATGACAGCTTTGCAGCATTCACATAAGTCATCTAAATCTGGCCATCATATAAGTAAACCAAACATTTCTTAAAGTAAACCCAGTAATCTAACAATCATTTGAACCATTTGATATTACTTTGCAGTATTTCTAATATTTATTACTAATTTTAAAAGTCTGCAGTTTTTTAAGCCATCAATGACCTAACTTGAGAAATCGCAAGGTAATCTGGTGTTGTTAAGCTTATTCGGGTAAGTTCATGGTCATTTACGCATTTGTATGCAAACTAGGCCCTTTTACACTTATCTCTATGGATTAAAGTAATACATGAAAATGTGTAAGGTAACTTATCTACATAACCATGCCTCAGATAGACATGAACATGGACTCAGGTACTCATGAAAACATTGGGGATGGTGGTAGAAACCACAGCAGTCCCAGCAGTCCTCAGAAACTAACACAAATGTGCAAAATCATCAATAATTTTCTAAGGTGACAATGTTTAGAAAAGGGAAAATGGAGTCATATGCATGTCAGTTTGCTGAACTATGAAGCATAGTCTCTTCCCATCCTAACATCATTTAGCACACCTTATCACCTCAAATCACTTAACATTTACTAAAAGGTGATACTAACATACACAGGGAGATTTGCTTCTGCTGAAATAAACAAAATTCATAACAAACAAAAAATATGTTAATGCCACCTCTGTACTGCAGAAGGAATGGATGAATTAATTATTACTTCCTGACAATCAGGTGTAATACTCCAAAAATGTATCAACAGCAAGGCACAGCAGCAGTTGTAAGTAGAATAAAAGCTAATTATTTCATTAATAAATTGTATCCACCATATAAATGAAATGTGACTGTATTCCTTTAAAACAAATGTCATTGAGAAAGCATTTCTGGTAAAACCAGTATTCCTTTAAAATAAACAACATGTCATTGAGGAAGCATTTTTGGTAAGGCACAATGGAACATGGCAGACTGGCAAGCTTCATTGAACACGGGCTTCGAGACTTGGATGAGAACATAGTGGAGCCTGTAGTGGGGATATGGCCTCAGCCAGTCCAGGATTCTCTTCAGTGGGTAGAAGACTCATTGCCCCTGATGGTGCTGGCCACAGCACCAACACAGGCCCCTTTCCCCTCAACATCAGGATCTTCCCGTGCAACACCATCAGTCAGAGGAATCATTTGAGGTCCTGTGGACCAGGGATTCTTCTTGGGCTGGAATCTTCTTCACTCACTCCATGCATTATCCTCCCTGCTATACCCTCTTACATATTTCCCATGCAAACTACTCTCTTGCATAAAAAAATTGGAAAGATAAGGGAGTATATCCCATGACAAAACCATTATACATTTTTATATGTGTATAGCTTTTACCTTTGCCTAAAAAAAAATTCACATTGTATTACATAAATCTACAACTTAAGTATGCAAGCCATACCAGTTTAAAGTAGAAGCTGTACTCAGAGTATATGGTAAGATGTTTTCCTTCTGTGCTCCCCTGTTTGTTATATCTTCCTTTTCTTTCCTATCACCCCCTTTCCATTCTTCATAGGTTCATAGGTTCATACTAGGCTATCTTCCCTAGGGCATTTATAAGCCTAGCCAGAATGTGTTTGGCTTTCGCCACCCATTTTAAATTAATTTTGCTATGCCTTTTTTCGAGGTTAGTATAATGTGCCTCTGTCTAACAGTGACACAGAAGTGATACCCGGGGTAAACCTACGATCTCCCATCCACTCATCAAGATTCCCCTTTTGGAGGATGCTTGTGTCGGCTGGAGAGTCGATTATGGCACCCAGTTTGCAGTCATCTGCGAACTTGGTCAGCCACAGTCCTTCCGTGTTGGCCTGTACCTCTGAGAAATATATACCGAACAAGAGAGGTCCCAGGACTGAGCCTTGTGGGATGCCACTTGTTACTGGTTTGGAGTCTGTCATGGCTCCAGCAATTCTAACCATGTGGGTTCTGTCCTTGAGCCAGTTTGCAACCCACTTAGTGACATAGGGGTTTATATTTAAGCTGGTGAGCTTATCTATAATGCCCGAGTGGGGTATTGTATCGAAGACTTTTGCGAGGTTCCGGTAGGCTGTGTGGACCACCTTCCCCTCGTCAAAGGCCTTGGTGACTGTTTCAAAGAAATCAACCAGGTTTAAGAGGCAGGATCTGCCCTTAACAAAGCCGAACTGGGTAGGATCCAGTGTCTTTAGGTCCCCAATATTTTTATTTATGAAGTCCATGATGATCCTTTCCATAGCTTTGCAGACCAAGCTAGTCAGGCTTATGGGGCGATAGTTTCCAGGATCCGTTGAGGCACCACCTTTGTGGAGAGGGACCACTGTTGCTGTACACCACTCTTTGGGTACATATCCTGTAGTAAGGCTGAGATTGAACAGTAGTTTTATGTTTGGGTTTAGCTCTTCTTGGAGTTCATGTAGGATGCAGCCCGGGACACTGTCTGGTCCCATTGATGCTGTGTTTTTTTGCTTTGGAGAGGGCGGCTCTTACCTGAGCATCTGAGATGTCAGGGGGGCAGCACTCTGCTGGGATTGCCTTTTTGGTGGGGAGGGGGGGGAGTTTGTGCTGAACCTGTCAGCTAGGATGTTGGCAATGTCTGTGGGTTCGGTGTATTTTTTGTCATTTTGAACTAATTTTGAGCATATCTGGGAATTCCCACCCAGGTTCCTAACATAACTAAAGAAAGCCTTGTGATTATCCTTAGTGTCCTGTGCAATTTTTCTCTCGAAGCTGGTCTTAGATGATTTTGTGAGTGCCCATAGTTTTTTGCTAATACTGATCAGAGATGCCTCCCCTTTCTGGGATTTTGCTCTATCATGTAGTAGCTTCCTCCTTCTATTGTATAGTTTGTTTATGGCTGGGGTCCACCAGACAGGACGTCTGCCTTTGGAGGATTGGGTCTTGGTTTTATTTGGGATTGCATGATCCATGCATTCCTGAAGGTGTTCATAGAATGCGTTTATAAAGGATTCTGCAGTCTGGGCCATATTTTCCACAGGCCCGGGGCTTTGAAGGATTCCACCTCAGTTTTGAGGAGTGTGAAATTTGCTTTAGAGAAGTTTTTCAATGTGGTTTTCTGGGCAGGGGGTGGGGTCGGGATGTGAATATCCAGTGAGATTAGTTTATGGTCTGATCTTACCAGTGAGGGATACACTTCTGGTCTGGAGCACAGAGTCCCTATTCTTTAAAGCAATCTACAGGGTGTCCACATAAGGATACCCCTAAACAAAACATATTAACCCATTTATTTTTTAACATAATAATAAAAGCCTCACTGTCTGCCGTTTGTCTTAGGTCTCTCAAGCATGGGTGCATATAGCTGCATTTGTCCTCAGTGTGCGAGTATCTACAAAATGATGCAAAGTCTAAGGTTTTCATGTGGTCCTTTGGACATATTTAAGGATTAACTTCAGGTACTTTGCACTTTTGCTTAACTGGGCAGGATTCTAAAAATTCCTTCGCATTTATTTACATAGTGAGAATAACATGCACTTACTGTATTTGCATATAGGCATAGCAGCACTCTTCACTCATAACCTTTACGTAAGTGTTAAATTCAGAACTATGAATACCACCCTTAATTTCCAGGCCAAGGGAACACAGTATTCTTTTAGGATGGAAAAAAAAAGGATAAATCATGGAAGGGGCAGCGAGATCTGAGTAATGAGAAGACATGTTATAAGATGTGGTAGAAGACAATTTTAGTTTTTTTTTTTCTTTGTTTGTTTTTAGTTTGAGTACTTATGAAGTGGGAACTCCATACAGCAGTAGCTAGTCTGCTGCTGTGGAAGGGGCAGTTATGTGTAGTGCATTTGTAGTGAGTGTGTGTGTGTGTGTGTGTGTGTGTGTGTGTGTGTGTGTGTGTGTGTGTGTGTGTGTGTGTGTGTGTGTGTGTACGTTTGTGTGTGTTGGTGTTTGAGTTAATGTTTGGCAGATATTAGTAAAATGTTTGCAGAACTTTCTTGTATTGTTGGATGTTTCATTGGGGGATTGGCAGGGGACTTGTGGTGTGATGGGCTTTAGTTAGTTGTTTAGTGTGTTTCAGAGTAGTAATTAATTTCTTCTTGTTTATTTTTGAAGTAGTCTCCTTTAGGAGTTAGGGTAATTAGTCCAGATTCATAAAGATTAGCACAATGTGTACACTATGTGTACACTTAGTGTAACCTTTCTGAGTGAATCGACAGCACAAGCCTTCTGGCAGGGTTATTCTTGAATTCACAAAGTGTACACAATGTGTACGCATAGATTGCACTTTTTGGTAACCTTTATGAATCTCACCTAAGTTTTTTGACTAAGTTATGCATTTGTTTGTGTATTGATTGTATTGTGTATGGTAATTTACTGGATTTAAACTGTTCCCAGGATTGTTCACATTTGGACATTGGCAAAGTGTATCTTGTATAACTTGTACAGAGTTAGCCCTGATTTGGCTAGTTTAGATGAGGGTCATTAAGTTTAGAATATTATTGGAGGTAGTATTTAAAAGGTTTACAACCTTATCTAAGGGCTGAGGCCACAGTGGCTGCCAGCTCATAGTTCACAACTCTCTGCATTTTGTATTTGTGACAGACTGGTTTATAAGTTCTATTATGGTAAGTAAATAAGGGTAACTATTCGCTAAGATAGTCAGAGATGATGCTGGCAGATGATAAGTATTCTGAGTGTTTTACACATATCCAGTCAAGCATTATTTCTCCTTGTGTTTTTGTTTGAGTCAGTACTGTGAT
Source organism: Protopterus annectens (assembly GCF_019279795.1). NCBI lineage: Eukaryota > Metazoa > Chordata > Ceratodontiformes > Protopteridae > Protopterus > Protopterus annectens. Next base: position 1,195,346,281 of record NC_056743.1, on the reverse strand, counting down.
TTTCTGAGGTAATGACTGGTTTGCCAGCATGACGCACTGGAACTACTCCAGGTGCAACTGACATTTGACAAGACACTCATCTAAGTTATAGCCAGCTATAGACCCCCCTCCATGACTCGGGGCACCCACTCCTCTTACCTGAATCTACTTGAGTCTATCAAGATAGCCCCTAACATTGTGATCCTTGGTGACTTCAACTACAACACCATAGACTGGGTGAACTATTCCTGCACTAATGCACTCTCTCAATGATTCCTTGATTTCATCAGTTCTAAACTAGACCAGCTCATCTCATCCCTCAAGGGGAGATAACATTCTGGACCTGGTTCTCACCAACATGGGCAACAGCTGCACCACTCCCATAGTATGTTCTTCCCTGGTGAGATTAGATCATCGGACTGTCTCATTTGAAGTTTCTATACCACCCACCCCCCCAGCCATAATCAAGCTAAAAACTTCTCAAAAGCTGACTATAACCTCCTAAGGGAGGGTATCTGTAGCTTCACCCCCCCCCCCCCAGAGGATGCAGACAAGTACACTGAACAGTACGCCAATGCAGTATACAAGCACCTGTACAACTGCAGGGACTCAGCCATACCCAATAGAACTAAAACCTGCTCCTCAAGGAAACACAAACCTGTTTGGTGGACATCACTATCAACAGGTTTTACAACAAAAGGAAGAAACGGCTGTCACAGGGTAAAAAGGAACAAATTCCAAATTGGAAAAACTCTCTCCTTAGCCTCAACAAGCAAATTAGATCATTAGTGAATACCCCCAAGGCCAGTTATGAATCAAAACTAGCCTCTGAAACAAAGGGAAGCCACAAAGTATTTTTCAGTTATGTCAGGAACCTCCATGGCAAAGCCCAGGTTTGTTCCAAATCAGTACTTAACAGTATCACTTACACTGATCCTGTTGAGTTAGCCAACCTGCTAGCAGATAGGTTCAGTGCAAACTTCAACCCCCTGTCCCCCACCAAGGCCCTTTCAACATCCCCGATACTTGTCCCTCACCTCAGATCTTCATAGATCAAGTGTTACAGGCCCTATCCAAGGAAAAGAACACAGCTCCCATGGGACCTGATAGTATCCCAGGATGTATTCTGCACCATGTCCAGCAAGAACTGGCTTCTCCATTAAGCACACTATTCAACCACAGCCTAAGTACAGGCTTCATTCCAGCAGAGTGGAAAACTGCCATCGTTATCCCCTTTGCAAATAGATGGTGCCACTACTGACCCAGGAAACTATCGCCCCATTAGCTTGACAAGTCTGATCTGTAAAGCCATGGAGCATATCATTATTATTATGGATCTCATAAACAAGGACATAGGCAATCTCCAAGCACTTGACCCCATCTGGTTCAGATTCGTCAAGGGCAGATCTTGCGTGTTGGACCTGGTTGACTTTTTTGAGACTGTCACGAAGGCCGTGGATGAGGGAAAGCCAGTGCATACAGCTTACCTTGACTTGGCCAAGGCCTTTGACACAATCCCTCACTCGGGCATCATCATAAATGATGGTTTACTTGGTGTAAATCCCTATCTCATCAGGTGGGTGGTCAACTGGCTCACCGACAGACTCCTCAAAGTCAAAATAGGCACCTTCATCTCTGATAACAAACCTGTCATTAATGGAGTTCACCAGGGATCTGTCTTAGGACCCCTACTGTTTGGCATCTACTTCTTAGAGGTCCAGACAAAGAGAGAAGGACTGTGGCTGACCAAGTTTGTGGACAAGTTGGGTGCTGTCATTGACTTCCTAAATGATGTTAACATATGGCAAGAGGGTCTCACAACGACTAATGACTGGTGCCAAAATCATGGCCTCAAGCTAAATGCAAAAAAATGTATCATCATACCATTCAGCAAAAACACGACTCCTACTGATTACCACATCAACAACAATCCCCTAAGCACACAACCTGTGGTGAGAGACCAGGGCATTCAGGTTGATAACCTCACAGTGGTCAGGAAAGCCTTTTACTGGGTTTATCTCATTAAGTAAAGGGATTGCATCCAGAAAAAGGAGGTTATTACCTCTCTGTACTCCTCCCTCATTAGACCAATAATTGAGTATAATGCCCCATATGGTATGCACCTCTCCAAACATCTACACCAACTGGAAAGGCCATTAAAATACCTCACAAAGAGAAACCAATACCTCCAACACCTTTCCTATACAGACAGGCTCAAATCAGTATCACTCTACTCTGTATCGTACAGATTGCTCAAGGGTGATCTGTGTCTCGCCTACAAGACAATCTCAGACTCTGCCCTACTAGTGATGCTCCATATCTGTAAGTCTAAGTCCTCATGCATTACCCACTCAAAAAGCCTGAATCTAATATGCAACATGTTTGTTTCCAAGAGGCTGCCTTGTCTCTGGAATAGACTTCCCATGCACATCAAACAGAGCACCTCGCTGATCCTCTTCAAGCGCAACCTTGATGAGTAGATGGGAAACCACAAATTTGTCCCAGGGGTTCCACCTGTGTCCCTCATTGACAGGGGTGACAGGTGCTGACTGAGGTTTCTTTTTGGGGATAAACTCTTGGCTAGGCTTGTAAGGGCCCCAGGGCCATTACACTAGTAACCTACTATGATCCTATAATGTAACAGGGTCACCTTATCTTTTTATTGTTGAATCTTACGGTGTGGAGATTCTTGAGTGGAAAACCTCCTGAAGTAGTAGGTGCCTCCTTTTATGTCTTGGGGTTTCGCCCTCAACTTGCGTCCGGAGCTTTGGTGGTCTGGAATTCTGTTTTACACTTAAGAGACCTTATGAGCCCTGGTTTTAGCCCTTTGATTAGTAGGAAATAAATAAATATAAATAAAAATTAGTACTCATCTTTCTTTAGTAGTGGAAGATGATCTGCCAGTAAAGGATATTTCACTACTAAAGAAAGCTGAGCACTGCTCTGATTCCATGGGACAGTGGCAGAGCAGAGCAGGGAGTTTTGTTAGCTCGCCATTTGTGTTACACAGATTTATTCAGGAACACATTTGATCAATTGTACTCTTTCACCATTGGTGGTATTTAGTGGGCTTACAGCAAAATCAGACTGGATGCAGTGTGTACAAATTCAGAAGTCAAAACAGAAATTTGTGGTGAACCCCCATGTATGTTAGATTTCATTTGCACACGCACAACAATGGAAGCCTGTTTATGCATAACAATAAAAAATAGCTCTTCATACCAACTCCTGCTTCACTAAACACTCTTAGTCTTCATATTTTTCAAGAGAGGTTCCAATAACAGAATGGTTCAAGAAACCTACATGGCACCTGGCATGCTATATACCACTACAATGACATTATCTTGTTACTTTACTTCTGACTAGTACAGGTTATGTTTTCATGGCTCACTCTGTATAGATGACCCATCATTATATTTTGATCCAGTTTCACAACTGTGCTGTGACTGAGGTTGTAATGCATAATATAGTAGATGTGATACCTCATCAGACTTGGGTGGCAGACACAGTTAACTAGATGACTTTCAAGGGAATAGTAGAGAAGGTGGTTATCTGTGTTAGAATCTGACTTGCTGAGAGGGTGATGAATATGAAAAGGCTTTGTAATACAGGTAGGGTAGACATTTTTTGGTGTAGATATGATTTTGGTGTCCTGTACTATTACAAATGCTGTAACAATAATGTAAAATCGGATCCAAGGACTTAGAAAATAGAAACAAGTGTCAGGACTTGTCTTAAAGTCATGGAATCTATAGCATAATCTGCACTGGTGATTGACAGGGTGTACCCACTGGTAACAACTGGGGCTCATTGCTAAGAAGTGAATAATGTTGCATTCCACTGTGGCAGAATCTCAGGCAGAGGTACAAGGAAGTTAATCTTAGTGATTGCTGTGGGAGTGGTACCTTTGAAGCAGCGATACAAACTACTCTCGCGATCAGCACCACCACTGTCAAAGTTGTAAAACTTTGTACATTGTACAATAATAATGATGTGGGCCCAGTTATACTGAAGGTGGCAGCTGTAAAGAACTTTGTGCCTTGCAAGGGGAAAAAAAGATTATTTTTACAGATGGCAAGCCCACATGCACACCCTATGCAAGAAGATCCTTCCATAACCCATATTTAATTAATATCCTTCCATGTTCACACAACCTGAGGGGTACAGACTGTATGATCTATGATTTGGTAGGGTAATGGCATAGGTAATAGTAACTAGTGGTAATAGTTAATAGGTTGTTGGATAACCCACATATTGCATGTGCATGGAACTGGCCATTTGTTACATAAGTTTGCTTTCACAATCCAGTTTAATTACTTCACCTCTGTGGTTAAATGTTAGTTTGGTGTGGCCATTTATTTGCTGTTAGAGGAAAAGCAACACTAGGAAAAATGTGTCAGGGTAAACTGTATTTGGTAATGCCATTATGAACATGAAATAACTGAAAGTGGGGTATAGAGGGTTGTTTGACTATTAAGCAGTTGCCAGAACTTTGCAATATGAAGAGAAGGAATGCAGTAAGGTATGTAGTCCCACAGTTATAGCGGATGGGATAGCAAGAAAGGAAGGAGGTTAATGATGTCAACAATAAATGCTGCTACTACTGTGAAAAAGACAACATGGAGGAAAGGGTCTTAGGTTTTTTGCTAACTGCCATTATTACTGGGCAAATAAAAACCAGGAATATTTTAGGGTGTGCCATGAGTGCTGCTTCTTCTGAGACCATGGAAACAAGGAAAGACAGGGTGGCGTACTTCTCAGCAGTCCAGAAGTTTGCAAAATGTCCAGAAATTTGCCTCGTATTATTTGTCTGTCTCTCATAAAATTCATGTTTTTCCTGCAAATCATTGAGTATTAACATCACTAAACAGTGACAGACATTTGAGTTTCAGTGTTCATATCCTTCAGAAAATGCATGCTAATGGAAAACCTATTTTAGTAACTTTCTATGATTATAAGATGAAATGTAAATTGTGTCCTGAATTTTGGGTCTTTGTTCCCTCACTATTTTTGGCTTTTCCTGAAATCTTACACTAAAATGTTCAGAGTTATGGTGATGGGGTGCACAATGAGAAATGGGGACATGTGGCAATATTGGTGGAATGCACATATACAGGGTATATACCTTTAAATACTAATTAGCTAGATGCAAGAAGCTGCATGTCTTCAAAACTGTTCCCTTTGATTAAAGACCCTGATGGAGGTTAAACTATATTCTTTTGTTTTCATGCTGTTTACTGACCATCCAGACTGAGAGACCACAGCATCACATTATGTCAGTGTGGAGAAATAAAGCTGAAGAAGTGAAGAAATAGTTTCATAGTATAGTACTAGGCTATCTGCCCTGGGGCATTTGTAAGCCTAGCCATAGTGATGTGGCTTTTGCCACCCCATGAAATGGTACAAAAAATGTACAGAATAAATTTAGAATACTGTGCCCCTGTCTAGCAGTGACACAGATGTGACCCCTGGGGTAAACTTACGATCTCCCATCCATTCATCAAGATTTCTCATGAAGAGAGTCAGTGAGGGGCTCTGCCTAATACAAACTGGGATCTTGTTCCAAAGCATGGGAAGCCTCTGGGTTATGAATCTATCCCTCCAGCATGTCCTATTCATACTTGTGCCGATGTTTAAGTCTTTAGCTCTCATGGTCCTGATGGATTTGGATTTTTTGAGGTGGAGCATGCCCATCAGATCCTGATTGGACATGGCCTTCTACGTCAGGCAGAGATCACCTCAGAGCAGGCGGTATGCTACTGAATAGAGCTTAAGTTTCTTTAGTCTGGCAGAATAAGACATATGTTGGAGACCCTTGATCCTCTTGGTGAGGTACTTTTGTGGTCTCTCCAGCTGTTGCAAATGCCGGGTGAGGTACATACCAAATGGGGCATTGTACTCAATCATGGGTCTGATGAGGGAGGAATATAGGGGTACAATGAAATCCTTGGATCTGGATGTCAATCCCTTCATGATGAGGTGTGCAAGGTAGAATGTTTTTCTAACCACTTTGGCAACGTGGGTGTCAAATGAGAGGTCACTGTCGACTTGAGTCCCTAGGTCTCTGATTACTTTTTTTCATACTCAGTGGGTTGCTGTCTATGTGATAATTTGTGGGTACTTTGTTTTTCCCAAAGGGGATGACTATACATTTTTTGGCATTTAGTTTAAGGTCGTGACTCTGGCACCAGTTGTCCGTTTCTGTGAGGCCTTTTTGTAGGATGTATGTGTCTGCTGGTGTATCGACTATGGCGCCTAGTTTGCAGTCATCTGCGAACTTTGTCAGCCACAGCCCTCCCATGTTTGCTTTAACATCTGAGAAATAAATGCCGAACAAGAGGGGTCCCAGGACAGATCCCTGTGGGACACCACTTGTGACTGGCTTTGAGTCTGACATTGCTCCAGCGATTTTAACTTTATGGGTTCTGTCCTTTAGCCAGTTTTCAACCCATCTAGTGACATAAGGGTTTACTTTTAAGCTGTTGAGCTTATCTATGATGCCTGAGAGGGGTATTGTGTCGAAGGCCTTAGCCAAGTCCAGGTATGCTGTATGGACCGCTTTGCCCTCATCAATGGCTCTAGTGAGTGTTTCGAAAAAGTCAACCAGGTTTAAAAGGCAGGATCTGCCCTTTACAAAGCCAAACTGGGTGGGGTCAAGTGTCTGTAGGTTCCCTATGTCTCTGTTTATGAGTTCCATAATGATTCTTTCCATAGCTTTGCAGACCAGGCTGGTTAAGCTTATGGGGCAGTAGTTTCCAGGGTCTGTAGAGGCACCCCCCTTGTGGAGTGGGACCACTGTTGCTGTACGCCAGTGTTCAGGTACATATCCCGAAGTAAGGCTAAGGTTAAATAGCATTTTTATGTGTGGGTTTAGCTCCTCTTGGAGTTCACATAACACGCAACCCGGGATACCGTCAGGTCCCATTGATGCTGTGTTTTTTGCTTTGTTTAGGGTGGTTCTCACTTGGACATCTGAGATGACAGAGAGATTACATTCAGCTGGGATAAGTATTTCTTCTTTTGGGGGTGAGGGAGGGGAGAAATTTGCACTGAACCTGTCAGCCAGAATGTTGGCAATATCTGTGGGTTCAGTGGTATTTTTTGTTGTTGTGAACCAACTCTGAGCATATCTGAGGGTTTCTGCCCAGGTTTCTAACATAGCTGAAGAAGGCTTTGTGGTTATCTTTAGTGTCCTTAGCGATTTTTCTCTCAAAGTTGGCCTTGGATGTTTTTACGAGAAAACGTAGTTTTCTGCTAATGTTGATCAGAGATGTCTTCCCTTCATGGGATTTTGCTCTGATGTGCAGTAGCTTCCTTCTTTTGTTATACAATTTGTTTATGGCTGAGGTCCACCAGACAGGACGCTTACCTTTGGTGGAGAGGGACTTGGATTTATTTGGGATTGCATGAGCCATGCATTCTTGGAGATGTCCATAGAAAGCATTTGTGAAGGATTCGGCATTGTGGGATGTGGTATCCACTGGCACAGTGGGCTTATAGGATACCATCTCAGTCTTAAGAAGAGTGAAGTCTGCTTTTGAGAAGTTTTTCACTGTGGTCTTTTGTGCTGGGGGTGGAGGTGGGATATGTATATCCAGGGTGATTAGTTGTGGTCAGATCTCACTAGTGAGGGGTATACTTCCAGTGTGGAGCATTTTGTCCCCATGTTTGTGATGATCAAGTCTAGTATATTATCTCCCCTAGTGGGAGAGGTGACTAGTTGTTCCAGTGCATTTGAATTTATGAATTCCAGGAACCTTTGGGCTAGGGTATTAGGGCTAGAATAATGTACCCAATCTATGTTTGGGTAGTTGAATTCTCCCAGTATGATGGTATTTTGTGATACAGTCATATCCTCCAATGTCTTCAGGAAGGCTGAGTGGGGTTCTTGAGATTGGGAGGGTGGTCTGTAACATGCTACCAGTTGTATAGCAGTTTTGCCTATGGTTAGTTGCACCTGTATGGTCTCTGATGCTTCATGTGTTGCTACTAACCTGGAGGTGTGGGTGTCCTTGATGAATATGGACACTCCCCCTCCCTTTGTGGTTTGGCCCGGGTTTTGGGGCCGAAAAGCATGATACGAGGTATAGCCTGGCAGTGCTGGGATGCTCTCAGGAGCCTTAGACCAGGTTTCAGTTACTGCACAGATGTCAATGTTCTCCATGCTGAGGAGTGCATCAAGTGCCTGCATCTTGAGATTTAGACTTCTGGCATTGAGCAGCATTACCCTTAGTTTTTTTACATTTTTGTTTTCTAAGGAGGTGGGTTTGTCTTTTGAGCCTTGCCTAAAAAGGCACTATGGGGGTGGCAAGAGCCTTAGCCAATATCCGGAAGCCCAGTGGTGACAGGTGTAAGTCATCCCTTGTGAAGCAGCGTGGCTTGTCCAACATGTCATCCCAGGCAGACAGACATTGGATCCCCTTAGAATGACACCAGTACTTGAGCCAATTATTAAAGCTGATCATCTTGTCTTTGTATTGTGGTATCATTCTTGGTGAGGGCAAGATGCTGCTCAGGGTCAGGGTCATACCAGCCTGGGCTACATAATCAGAGAGCTCCTCTATGTCTCTTTTCATGTAGTCCAGGGAGGTACGTCTCAGGTCATTCACACCAGCATGGACAATGATGGAGTCATATTTGTACTTGCTTTGGAGTGACTTGAGTGCGTGTGTTATGTGGCGGATCCTAGCTCCCGATAGACAGCACACAGTCACCCTCTCCTTGTTCAGCCTGGTCAGCAGGACATCAGTGTGTCTGACTATAGAGTCACCTATTACTAGTGTATCAGGCAAGGTGTTTGGCCTTAAGGGCTGTGATTGGTTGACTCACTGATTTATTGAAGTATGTGTTGCATGTGTTTTGTTTTGAGGTGGTGGATTTTGGATGTCTGCTTTGGGAGCCCCTGTTGTTTTGGAAAGTTTTTATTAGAGCCTCCGAGTATGTCTTTGTTTTTATGTATTTGGTTTGCAGTTGTGGTAGGTCTATGTGGGACTGGGATTGTTGTGTGTGTGGTTACCATCTCCTCCTGTCTGGTCATGCCAGCCCTGAGTTGAGAGAGTTCAGCCTCCAGTTTGGCTATATAGTTGCATCTCTCACATGTATTTGTGTTTGTTGGGAGGAGGAGAGGGTTGTCTGTGTACATGAGACAATTGTAGCATTGTCTCAAGATACCCAGATTGACCAGCTGAACTGGAGAGGACGCCAGTAATCTACCACTCGACATGCTAGAACAGTATAAGGGAGTGCTGTACCTTTAAGGGAAGTGGATATTCACAGGGGTGGTAAGTAGATGTAGTGCTTTACTTAGTACGAGAGTGCTTACTTAGTAGAGAAGTATTAAGAACAAGTGCTAGGCTAATAATATAGTGAGTAGTCTGATTATACTAAGAGTAGAGCTTCCTTAAGGGAAAATATGAAGAGCAGACCTGGCGGAGCCAGAGGAAGTTTAACCTTGTTTAAACAGTGCTGCGCTATGCGCACAACCGCGCAAAGCCGTGCAAATGCAGATTTTAAACAGTGAACTACAAAAGAGCTAGAAATGGTCCAAAACAACCAATTACTACAGCTTCTTGTGCTGAGGTCACTTCCTACAGGGACAGGTAGGCTGCTCAAGGCTCCCCACTCCCACTGGTGAGCAAAGAAACTTCCCTCTATCCAAGTAAGGTAATGGACAACACAGGAACTACACCACAGCCCAGAATACAGCAATGCCTGTAAACTGGTCTAAACTAGTCGAGGAGAGGCGGGAAAACAAGGATTATTTTTTTGTTTTTTTGTTATTTTGATAGAAACACACAGAAAATGCAGAAACAGTGATAAATCGGTTACACAGGCTAGCACACTTTAGTGGGCAGCCTCAACAGTTAAATTAAACAGACAACAAACAAACTTTCGATCAAATTCGACTAAAATGTAACTTTAAGTGCAGATTTTAAAATAATGCAGCAAACAGTTAAAAAAAAACAGTTCAAGCTAGTTCAGAGTAAGCTACAGAAGCTATTCCATGTGAAAAAAAGCAAATATACTTAAATCCAGAAAGTAGTCGCTTTTTTGAGTTCCCTGCTGCTAGGACCACTCTGCAGGACCACGAGGAGCTTGTCTGTGCAGTTTAGCCAGAAAAAAAAACAGAGGTGGATTTTTTTAAACAGTGAACTACAAAAAGAGCTAAGAAATGGTCCAACACAACCATTACTACAGCTTGTTGTGCTGAGTTCCTACAGGGACAGGTAGGCTGCTCAAGGCTCCCCATTCCCACTGGTGAGCAAAGAAACTTCCTTCTATCTAAGTAAGGTAATGGACAACACAGGAACTACACCACAGCCCAGAATACAGCAATGCCTGTAAACTGGTCTAAACTATTCGAGGAGAGGCGGGAAAACAAGGATTATTTTTTTGTTTTTTTGTTTTTTTGATTGAAAAACACAGGAAATGCAGAAACAGTGATACATCAGTTACACAGGCTAGCACACTTTAGTGGGCAGCCTCAACAGTTAAATTAAACAGACAACAAACAAACTTTCGATCAAATTCGACTAAAATGTAACTTTAAGTGCAGATTTTAAAATAATGCAGCAAACAGTTAAAAAACAGTTCAAGCTAGTTCAGGGTAAGCAACAGAAGCTATTCCAAGTGAAAAAAAAGCAAAGATAGTTAAATCCAGAAAGTAGTCACTTTTCTGAGTTCCCTGCTGCTAGGACCACTCTGCAGGACCACGAGGAGCTTGTCTGAGCAGTATAGCCAGAAAAAACGCCCAGAGGCGGATTTTAAACAGTGAACTACAAAAGAGCTAGAAATGGTCCAAAACAACCAATTACTACAGCTTCTTGTGCTGAAGTCACTTCCTACAGGGACAGGTAGGCTGCTCAAGGCTCCCCACTCCCACTGGTGAGCAAAGAAACTTCCTTCTATCTAAGTAAGGTAATGGACAACACAGGAACTACACCACAGCCCAGAATACAGCAATGCCTGTAAACTGGTCTAAACTAGTCGAGGAGAGGCGGGAAAACAAGGATTATTTTTTGTTTTTTGATAGAAACACACAGAAAATGCAGAAACAGTGATAAATCAGTTACACAGGCTAGCACACTTTAGTGGGCAGCCTCAACAGTTAAATTAAACAGACAACAAACAAACTTTCGATCAAATTCAACTAAAATGTAACTTTAAGTGCAGATTTTAAAATAATGCAGCAAACAGTTAAAAAACAGTTCAAGCTAGTTCAGGGTAAGCTACAGAAGCTATTCCAAGTGAAAAAAAGCAAAGATACTTAAATCCAGAAAGTAGTTGCTTTTCTGAGTTCCCTGCTGCTAGGACCACTCTGCAGGACCATGAGGAGCTTGTCTGAGCAGTATAGCCAGAAAACAACGCCCAGAGGTGGATTTTAAACAGTGAACTACAAAAGAGCTAGAAATGGTCCAAAACAACCAATTACTACAGCTTCTTGTGCTGAGGTCATATTTGTTTTCAAGAGTGTATGTATTTGAAAGTACAGACACATAATTCTTAGTGGATATGCATTCCAACTGCAACTTTTGCAGATGACTGCAAACTGGGAGCCATAGTGGAAAGTACATCGGACACAGATATCCTTCAGAGGGGTCTCACGGAAACTGATAGCTGGTGCCAGAGCCATGGCCTGAAGTTAAATGCCAAAAAATGTATAGTCATAGGAAAAACAAGGTAACCCCAAGCTACCATATAGGTGGCAATCCACTAAGCACAGAAGAGGTTATCAGGGACCTGGGGACCCAGGTTGACAGTGGCCTTTCTTTTGACACTCACATTGCTAAAGTGGTTAGAAAAACCTTCTACATTGCCCACCTGATCATGAAGGATTCACATCCAGATCAATTATCAGACCAATGATCGAGTACAATGGTATCTCACCAGACACTTGCAGCAATTGGAGAGACCCCAAAAGTTCCTCACCAAAGGATAAAGGGACTCCAAAATCTGTCATATGCTGCCAGACTGAAGAAACTCCAGCTCTATTCAGTCACATACTGTCTGCTCAGAGGTGACCTGTGCCTGACATACAAGGCCATGTCCAACCCGAAATTAATGGACATGCTAAAAATCCAAATCTACCAGATTAAACCTTAGCACTGATATAAATAGGACATGCTGGAGGGATAGATTTGTCACCCAGAGACTAGCCTAATATAAACCTATGAACCTATAAACCTATAAACCTAACTGTCAAGAGTCCTCTCACCAAGAAAACTTAGTAGAAAGCAGGGAACATTGTATCTATAAATTTAATGTATTCCTCACTGAGAGTGGAATGGACTAAAAGTCAGAAAGGTGCAGTGCGGTACTTTTTTTTGTTGATGGAGAAAAAGCCTTAAATATATATATATATAAATATATATATATATATATACATATATATATATATATATATATATATATATATATATATATATATATATAAACTCTTTTACCTTTTTTTAGAAGATAAAGACAAAATGGTAAAACCAAGGAGAAGAAAGGTGAATACTCCACGACAATTGAAGCAAGCCAGGAGGATAGTCAATCTGTGTGACAATTAATCCATAAAAATGAGAAAATAATGACCTCTTTATTGAAAGAAGTAAGCGCTTTCACATCTCTCTGGACGCTTTATCAGACTTAAGAAAACAACAGCATTCAAAGTCACTTAAATACCACACTACTCACTTAATAAACCAATGAAACATCTCATATCAGACACCTGATAAAATAAGGTTACATCCTTAAAGATATATAGCTAATATGTGATTTAAAAACATTCATAAAAACCTTCACATCTGTCACTCTAGAATAAATGACAGTTATGACAGAAAATAAAATAACAACAGTAAATAACACATATAAACATGCATACAAAGACAAAAACATTACAAAAATTATATTTTAAAACCCCAAGATAACTATGCCATCAAATATTGAATGGCATTAGTGTCTCAAAGGTTTATCCAGAAGAAATGGTTTCAGTGTGAACCTGTCGTTCAAACCATGTCCTTTGTCCGCAGATAGCCTGATCATCCATCTGGCTTCCTCCTTTTCAATATAATTACCAATGTTCCCTAACCTTTCTGTGGTGTATATAAATTCTAGAACCATGAACCTAAAAGTATGTGTCGTGTCATTCTGTAGGACATGTTTGGCTAGGGCATTACACTCATTCTCTCTATTGATAGTATATAGGTGTTCCCTAATCCGTTCCCTCAATGTCCTATTGGTTTTGCCAACATAAAAACATTGGCATTTATTACAGAGAGCCAGGTAAACTACATTCCTAGATTTACAGTCAGTGTAATGGTCAAACCTATACTTAACACCTGTATCAGAATGTTCAAAGACAGTGGTATTCATAATGAACCCACACTGGTTACAGCTATGGCATGCATACGTTCCCTTTCTGGATGAGGTTAGCCTATTGGTTTCTCTCTTCTCATAACAGAGCAATCTTTTTAATGATAACACATACACAAAGAGTTGATTTCCTTGCAGATCTAGTGACTACCTTAACTGCTTTAGACAACAAATTGCTACTAGCTAAAAAAAGAAAACTAGAAAGAGACTGCCTTGATTTTTCTAAGGGGAACGTCTTCTCTTGGCTGAGGGAATCCACTTGACCCAATAATGCTGTGGCAGCTCTCAACATTGAACAACCATTGAATGAGTGTCCGGATTCCTCAGTCCCCTCGGCTTCTGGTAATATTACGTCAGTTCCACCTGTAACAGCTGAAAAAGAACCGCGAATTGAAGCACGATCTTCTACAGTCTCAGACCATGTATTACATACTTCAGCAGCACAGAATGGGCAAGTAGTACGCAGAAAAATACCGCAGGCTGTCGAATTAAGCTATACACAAGGGGACAATGAAGCAACTGGTCTCCTTTTTCCACTGCCTTTTCGAGCAACCAGCCGGCAGACATGGAGCCCACAATACAAGTGCAGGAAGAGGAAAATATCGGACGAGCAGTTCGAATTCCAAAGGAAGACATTGAGACCCACGCAAAGGACTTAATTGTCAACCTTTTACAGTATGTATTGACTGAGTGTGAAAAATCCGTTTTGAATAAGGGGCTATTTTTTATTCCTTCATAGAGCATAGATGTGAGTGATTTAGTTGTAGATGTTAGATGTTTTACCAGGAATGTAGCACTGAGCATGCAATATAGCAACTGCATAGTAAATGAAGATGATTTCTTCAGTTTTAGAAAACCCTCCACGTATGTACCTAGTTTACACCCGTTGCTAGACAGCTTTGAGAAAGCATGTACCAATGATTTAGTTGCACTGTTTCATAATAATACCAATAAGCTGAAACCTAGATTTTTTAATCTAACTAAGGATGAGAAGCTGGCATTGAATACCCTACAGAACAACACTGATATAGTTGTGAGACCAGCAGATAAAGGGGGTGCTACAGTGCTGTTGGACAGCAGTTATTACAATGACATTGTTACTGAAATGTTATCAGACATTACTACATATAAGAAGCTTTCGATGTCAGACTTAGATAAAATCATTAAAACTGTACATGCAGATCTTTATGACATATTGATGTGTAACATTATTGATGACAGTCTGTATAGATATTTTCTGATTGAGAAACCTTTAGTACCAATGTTTAGAGGTCTCCCGAAAATACACAAATCACTAAATAAACCTCCATTAAGACCTATAGTGTCTGGAAAAGGGTGGTTAACAGAGAGTATGTCAATTTTTTTGGAAAAACAACTGAGACCTATAGTAGACTCTACAGCCTCTATTCTACATGATACACAACAGTTTTTGGAGACTCTGGCACCATATAACTTTGATAAGAGATTGAATGACCTGGATTATATGGTAACGTTGGATGTAAAATCACTATTTACTAGTATACCGAATGATGTAGGTATAGATTTTTTGAGATTATATTTAATACAAAAAGGGATGACTAGCTGTCAAGTCATGAAGATTACAACGTTGATGGAGTTAATCCTTACATATAATGTGTTTACCTTTGATGGGAACTATTACCTTCAAACAACATGAGTAGCAATGGGCACATCATGTGCCAACTCGTATGTCAACCTAGTGCTGGCATATTGGGAGTCTACATACATTTTAGAACATATGATATCCTCCAAATATATCAAGTATTATAAGAGGTTTGTGGATGATGTTTTTTTATATGGGGGGGGTGAGTTAAATGATTTGGAAGAATTTATCACATACATCAATGGTACAACAACTTTTTTGACGCTAACCAGTGAGAAATCTCAAAATAAACTAGAATTCCTGGATGTTTTGTTAGTGAAAGAAAATGGGATGATAACCACACAGGTTTATAGGAAGCCATGCAGGAGGAATGCTATCCTACATAGAGATAGCATGCATCCACCACACATCCATAGGAATATAGTTAAGAATCAAGCTATGCGATACTCACGCTTAACAAGTAATGATTCTGTATATTTTGATACAATAGAAGGGATGGAACAAGAATTTGTAGACAGAGGCTATCACAGCAAAGATCTTAGAGTGATACAGGGAATAGAACGAGACCAAGCAGGTCTACCATATATTAGGAGAAGTAATGAAACAAGGATAGAAAGTAGAAAGAATAGACAAGGGAAGAGAAGAATAGTTATTCCTTACACGAATAACAATAATGCTATAGTAGACGTTATTAAGAAACATTGGGGGATTTTACAGTTAGATGAAAATATAAAATGTTTGGTAGGGATGAACCCCAGTTTCAGCTATAGAAACACCAAATCATTAAAAGATTGCTCTGTTATGAGAAGAGAGAAACTAATAGGCTAACCTCATCCAGAAAGGGAATGTATGCATGCCATAGCTGTAACCAATGTGGGTTCATTATGAATACCACTGTCTTTGAACATCCTGATACAGGTGTTAAGTATAAGTTCGACCATTACGCTGACTGTAAATCTAGGAACGTAGTTTGCCTGGCTCTGTAATAAATGCCAATGTTTTTATGTTGGCAAAACCAATAGGACATTAAGAGAACGGATTAGGGAACACCTATATGCTATCAATAGAGAGAATGAGTGTAATGCCCTAGCCAAACATGTCCTACAGAATGACATGACACATACTTTTAGGTTCATGATTCTAGAATTTATATACACCACAGAAAGGTTAGGGAGCATTGGTAATTATACTGAAAAGGAGGAAGCCAGATGGATGATCAGGCTATCTGCGGACAAAGGACATGGTTTGAATGACAGGTTCATACTGAAACCATTTCTTCTGGATAAACCTTTGAGACACTAATGCCATTCAATATTTGATGGCATAGTTATCTTGGGGTTTTAAAATATAATTTTTGTAATGTTTTTGTCTTTGTATGCATGTTTATATGTGTTATTTACTGTTATTTTATTTTCTATCATAACTGTCATTTATTCTAGAGTGACAGATGTGAAGGTTTTTATGAATGTTTTTAAATCACATATTAGCTATATATCTTTAAGGATGTAACCTTATTTTATTAGGTGTGTGATATGAGATATTTCATTGGTTTATTAAGTGAGTAGTGTGGTATTTAAGTGACTTTGAATGCTGTTGTTATCTTAAGTCTGATGAAGCGTCCAGAGCGACGTGAAAGCGCTTACTTCTTTCAATAAAGAGGTCATTATTTTGTCATTTTTGTGGATTAATTATCACACAGATTGACTATCCTCCTGGCTTGATTTGATTGTCGTGGAGTATTCACCTTTCTTCTCCTTGATTTTTCAACATTATTTGTTAGGTGATACCTTACCCTGAGGTGTGTTTTTGGATATTTACTAAAGACAAAATGGCAGCAATGAAAGGACTTCAGAGATTGTTGTAGGCCTGGATAGAATTAGCCATTTATTAACTATTTGTTCTTTATAAGTTCTCAAGTTCCAACAGATACCACAGATGCTTATATTGCTGAGCTAAAAAAACAAACACAGTAGATTTGGTGATGTGCATGACTCAATAATAAGAAATTATGAAACAAGGGATACATTGTTAAAAGAAACAGACTTAGTCTTATCAGTATCTTTGGGTGTAAGTAAAGAAAGTGAGATTACAAGTAAATAAAAGGATTACTTAAGGAAAGGGCCACTGGTGAGACAATATGTAAGTCAAACAAAAAGTAAAAAGTATGAAGAGAGGTAAATTTTTAATTGTATTTATTTCTTTTTATTTTGTAGTAATTCATTATTCACCAGGCTTGTCCCGATAGCTAGTAGCCTCTTACCAGGGGAGAGCTAAGGTGGTATTTATACTACAAGGGGAAAATTGGCCAGGGCATCAGGGAACTTCTCCTACTCTTTCCCAGAAGATAGATTGTAGGGCTGCTTCAAGACAGGGTTCTGGATGGTGGAGGAGGATAATAGAGGAAAGTGTAGATTATGCTTGAGGGTGTTTTTGCTGTTAGAGAGCCACCAGATGATGATATATGGGAGAGAGAAAAAGAAATAAATGACACTGTTAAAACAGAAGATGAAATTACTGTCATAGAAGTTCAAATGGGTGGTTTGGATAGCATTTTGCTAAAACAAATGATTAATAATGGCAATTATGATGATGATAATCCAGTATCATGGTCACAGATAGTGGATGCTGTCATAAAAAAAGATGAAGTTTGGTGTGCGGATGGTGTAGATGTGTGTGGAGGTGAAGGGTCGCCTAATGCATTGTCAGGGAGAAACATGGAGCATCTGTGTGCAGAAAGAACAGGTTTGGCTATGGTTAGAAAGACTAACAAAAAGATAAGTCACTAAATTCTGCTTCCATTGTTCCTGCAAATGTAAGTGAAACTCTTTCAAAATACATTAATACGCCTAATGGTTTTCAGGGACAAAAGACAATTACAAATATTGAGACTAAATCAAGTGATCCTACTGACAGGTACTTTGTGTGGGATCATGTGTGTTTTTTGGGAGTAACACCAGGGGACATTAGATAATTTATACACATTGATTAAGAAAGTTTCTGTAAGCTAATGTTTGAATGAATGGACTGTATGGAAAATGTTATAATAAACTTTTCTAAGAAATCATTTTATGAGCTCTGGAATAAGTTCATAGTTAGGGGTTCAAATAGAATGTTTAGACATTGAATAAAACTGCAGTTTAGAACAGCTGATATTGTTGAAAATAAAATTAAGACAATTTTCAGATAAATGTAAATAAATATATAAAGTACAAAGTGCTATGAAGAGTGTAAATTATAGAGTGGAGTTTGAGATGTAACTGCTTAGATAGCAACAATGGAAAAAATTGTCATATATCTAGTTCTATAGTAAAAACAAAACGAATGCTTAAATATTGGAGCTGGACAAGAACATGTATTAATTGTTGGACTAATGAGTAAATTGGAGATTGTTTTAATTGAAGATGCTATCAATGTGGTGAAATGGAAGATGGTAAAAATGATTGCAAAATGATATGCATATTGTCTGGGAATTTAAGTAATTTTTGGTTGGATTGTGATAAAAATGATGAAGAGAATAAACAGACAATAATGAGATGCAAAATGCTGAAACAGAAACAGACAGTACTCCAGATGAAAAGAATGAAATGGAGGAAAATATGGAATCAGAGGACAAGACAACAATGCTAATTATAATGTTGATGCGCACAATGCATATGAAACCTTATCTAATGAAGAAGAAACAAATAAGGGGTTAGATGGGGGAAAAAGAGACCCAACTGGAAAATGGGCTAAAAAAGAAAAAAGAAAACAGTAGAAAAAATCTGTAAATAAAGGAAAAGGGTAAATTACAAGTTCTACTCATACACAATATTTCATTACTTCCTCTATCATATAAAAATAAGAAATCAGTTCCATATTTGTTTTAAAAAATATTTTTGATGGTTCCCATACTTTTCTTGCAAAAAAATATATATATCAATAATCTAATAAATGGAAACTTGAATGGTATAAATAAAATGTTTGTGACATGATTATATTGTGGGATAGTAGGTTCTTGAATGAGGTACAAGACTAACTATTATATTATTGAGGAAATATTGTATTAATGGGGGTCTATATTATATGTTCGAAATTTGAAAACTTTGAATGTTAAATAATCAAATTTAAATGTTCGAAGCTTATTTATTTATTTTACATTTGTTAACCGGGCTAGTCTAGCTGGATGTATTTCCATTTTCAGTAGAGGCCCGAGGAGAAAAGTTCCAATATTAGCACACAAAATATACAAACAATATATACACAGTATAAAGAATAAAAGATATGAATGTAATAAAGAAGATTATGCTAAACAGTGTCAGACAGTATAAGACAAATTGATAAACAGTATAATACATAGGTAAAATAGCAGTACAATAAGTAGTTTTAGGAATACTATTTACAGCTCAGTCCTTACAGGGATATGCAGCAGAGTTTAGGAAGTAAAGTGAGAAAGAGAGGTGAGAAGTAAAGAATTAAATGATTAATCAGGATTGCTGCAGGGGCATAACCAATGGATCTTTTGAGGTTTTGTTTAAAAAGAGGCAGAGAGGGAAGTAAGGTAAGTTCTATAGGTAAAAGGTTCCAGTATTTACCTACAGTGTTAGAGAACAAGGAATCACCTGCTTTGTTGTTGGACTTTAGTTATGGTGGCTAGAAGTTTGCTAGAGGAGCGTAGCGAGTTTAGGTTTTTTAGGGGATGATGAGGTTATAGAGTATAGGAGTAGTGTTAGGTTGGTAAAATAGCTTGTAGGCAATGGCGAGTTGTGTAAATAACAGAAGATTTTGTAGTTCTAGCCAGCCTAGTTGCAGTAGATTCAGACAGTGGTAGGTTCTAAAGGGATTGCCAGTAGCAAATCGGGCAATACTGTTGTAGGAATTAGTTAGTTTGCTAAGGTTATTTGTTTTTAGGTTAGTGTAAATGGGTGAGGCATAAAGAAGAGTTGAAATTAAATAAGAGTGAGCAATTTTGGTTCTGGCTGATGGTGTTAAGAAGGGTTTAATTCTGTATAAGCAGCCAAGTTTTTTGTTTACAAATTTTATAGTGTTGTTTATATGGCTGTCAAAGTTAAGGTTATTATCAATAGTAATTCCTAGCAGTTTAGTGGTGGAGTCTGGGGATATGAGGGTACCGTTGTTGGAAGTGATTGAGAAGTCTGGGGAGGACTGGGGAGGACTTACTAGTAGGTACAAAGAGTAGGAGCTTAGTTGTTTTGGCATTTAGAAGGAGGCAACGCTTTAAGAACCAAGTCTCAATTATGTTGAATACCTTCTGAGTTGAAAAATGTAGTTCTGCGGGGGAGTTAGCTGAACATATGATTGTTGAATTGTCTGCATACTGTATACAGGTGGCTTGAGGAATTGCTACATGCAGGTCATTAATGATTAGTGAAAAAAGGAGAGGTCCTAGAATAGAGCCCTGAGGGACTCCAAGGGTGACTGGCAGGAGGGAGGATAGGTTCTGATCCCAGAGAACTGCCTGTTGCCTATTGCTGAGGTAGGACTTGAACCATTGGATAGCCAGGGTATCAAGGTAAGGGACTCTAGAATGTTAATAAGAAGGGTGTGGTTAACCATGTCAAAAGCTTTTGAGAGATCGATAAAGAGTGCAGATGAGAGGGTATTATTGTTGCGATTTCTATTGATGGAATCTGTAAAGGATAAGAGGGCAGTAGTGGTGCTATGAAATGGCCTAAAGCCATGTTGGCAGTTAGCCAGAATGTCATGTTAAGTTAAGTGGTCTAAAAGCTAATGGTGATTACATTTCTCCATAATTTTTGCTAGGGGAGATAAAAGGGCTATAGGCCGATAGTTAGAATAATCTTTGGAGTTACCACCTTTATGTAGGGGTATCATATGGGAGATTTTCCAAATTTCTGGGGTGGACCCCTCTTTAATGGTTCTATTAATAAGGATGGATATTGGGTATGCAATAACTTTGGCTGCTTTTTGCAGGTATTCAGATGGTTGCTGGTCAGCAGAAGGAGTGCAAGGCTTAAGTTTTTGGATGAATATGAAGATGAGAGCTGTAGGGATGGCTTGCAATTTAAATGTTGGAAGAGAGCCAGGACTGGTGGTATGAGGTTTTGAGTTATCTGGGGTTAGTTGACTGGCAAGTGACTGTATGGTCTCAGTGAAGAAAATATTGAAAGCATTAGCAATTTGGAGGTAGGTATTATGATCAAAGTTTCAAACATCGAACATATAATAAAAAAAAAACAAAAACAAACTGAACTTACCTGACTAGTGTAGGCAGAGGAGCAAGACCCCCTGCACCCCCCATGTGAAGGGCTGCACCCCCCGCACCCCCACTCTTTAAATACACCAACTTCGGGAACGCACTATAGTGTGGTAAAGGGAAGATTTCCCTTACTGCACTGTAGTGCAGTTTCAGAGTTGATATATTTAAAGAGTGGCTGTGTGGGGGGTGCAGGGGGACTTGCCCCCTTCCCTACATCCATTAGTTTTGTTTTTTGTTTTTTTGTTTTTTTTTACATATGTTCGACGTTTTATAACTTTGAACATTTAAATTCAATATTTTAATGTTCAAAGTTATAAAACTTTGAACGTATGATATAAAACCATGTTAATGTCCTGGATTCACTGTTACATGTCCTAGTACACACTTACTTTTAGACATCAGATACGGGGATAAAATATGGTGGTTAATTTCCATACATGCTTCTACTGCATGTAAAAAAATGGAAGAATTTATTTGATGTGATGAAAAGAATTATTTAAAATATGGACATATAATTGCAGAGGATTTTAGTTGTAATTTGAGGAAATAACTACATAACATAAATAAGGACACTTATAAATGAAGACAGATGATTCATAATGGGTATTTGGAATTAAGAAATAAGAGGGTATAGAGTCATAGAAGAGGAAAAATAAACACTAAAATCAATTATTTTTGTATTCTGCTGGGTTAAAGGAAATAGGAGAGTTTACTCAAGAAGTATATTTCTTAGATCACTGTGTTCTAAAGGTGAAAAGAATGAAGAGACATATATTATTTAGAAAAAGAGTAATAAGAGACTGGGGATTAGTAACACAAAAAGAGTGGTTTAAACAATAAATGAATAAGATATTGCAAGGCTGTATGACTGTTACCTTTATATGATTCCCCGGAATCATGATGATGTGTATATAAAGAAAAGTGAGTGCAAAAAGGAATTTTTAAAAATGGAAAAGTTGTTTTGGAGAAAAGAAAAAATACACAATGCAAGGCTGGTAAAGAGACATGAGAGTTGTACTGGTAGAAATGTTTCAAAAAGGGTAGCTATGAAAAGTGATATATACAAGGAGAATATAAAAATAATTAATTTGTTGCTTAATCAGAGATGTTTGCTTTACCATTAAAGTTAAGAGGTGTCACTGTATTTGACAAAAAAGTTTAAAAAGAGCAAAGCAGATTGGAATTGTTAATGGATAAGGAAGATAAGAAACAAATGTAAGATGGACCTTGGATTGGAAGCTATGAACTGCATTCATTGAAAAGACAAATAGCCAAAAACACTTTTTTAAGTATTTTTTTTTTTGCAGGGGCAAGCCCCATGTACCCCCTGATGTGGAGAATAAGCCCACCATACTGCCCGAAACCTATATGTAACAACTCCATAGTCACATCAATTTGAAGAAGGGGGAAATTCCCCCAAAGGATTTCAATGCCAGTACAACTCACTGACAGTGATTTCCTTTGGAAAAATTCTAGTTGTCAGCAAGTTCAACCTCGAGCAATTAAAGCTCAAGTGTTCAATTTTCATCGATCAGTACATTACCTGGATTGAAAGCATTGTGGAAATAGTGGAAGACTGTGTTTCAGAAATATACAGTGGATATATGATTGACATTAATAAGAGGTGGGAATTAAAGAGCTTGACAAAGGAAGACAAAGACAAATAGGGAAAGAACTTAATTTAAGTGGATTGGAAGATGTTTTAAAAGGCTTAAAGAGGTTAAGGGCACCTGAGGCTGATTGTTTAGGTTATAAATTTAGAAGCAGATGAATCATGACAAGAACACAAATGAGCGTGTAAAGACATTATTAAGCTTATATTTAAAAAGAAGAGTGAGAGAGATGATATCAATAATTGGAGACCCTAAAACTAAATAACACAAATTGTAAAATTGTAATGAATTTCATATAAAAATTAAGTAAGATAATAAAGGCGATCATTACAGTATGTGTGGAATAAAGATGAGATGTAATAAAGATTTTAATGATTATGGTAAAAGAGCTGGTGAAAAATATAGAGCAAGGATGAGATAAAATTAAGTTAGTTACATGTAATGATGAAAAAGCCTATAATGGACTATGTCATTGTGGGATGTTCAAAATTTTAGAAAATTATAGTTTTGGGGATAACATCCTGAAATCAGTTATTTCTGTATATAACTTATCAACAATTAGTGTTGCAATAAATGGATAGTTAAGTAAAACATTGAAATCAGAAGGGCGTAAAACAGGGATGTCTCATGAGTGTGATATTATTTGCTATAATGATGAATGGGATGACTATTAAAGCAGAATAGAAAGTAAAAGAAGGTTTAAGTATATATAAGGGAAGTCCAGTATACTTAGTATATGCAGATGTATACGGGAACTCCAGTATATTTAGTATATGCATATGACTTAGTTAATGTAGCTAAAAGAAAAGGTTGGATGAAAGAGGGAATCATTTGCATGGAATATAGGATGGGTAAGGCATGTTTAAAAATAAATAAAGCAAAAAGCAAAGGTTTTGGGGAAAGCATAAAATACCTGAGATATAATGATCCAAACCAGAAGCTAATTTATTAGGTATTACTTACGGAAATGAAAGATTATTTACGAATGGTGGTTAAAGATTTTAGTGGATATTCAAAATATAACAGTGCTTTGGAAAACATTTAAATTGTATTTTTTAAGAAGGTATGTCAGATTCCTAGTTATGTGTAAGGCAAGTTTAGTCATTTAGATTTTTTTTTAAATTTTCTGATTCATTTATAAAAAAAAGGTTATTGGAAACTGTATTTTCTTTTTTGTGGAGGTTATATGTTAAACACGGTAAATAGGGGCAAGTTTATTGTAAAAATTGGAGGCATAGGCATGAACGCCCCATAGTTTTTCTGGCATCCTTGCATATTTATTGGATTATGTTCAGAATATTTGTAGAGAAGAATGATTGTGTGACTGAGATGTTAAAAATGAGCTATGAAGATTTGAGTGATATGGGAAGGAAAACTAAAAATGACAATGCAGAAGACAAGTGCAATATGTTGATTACATTATGCTGTGGTAATTAGGTAGGGAAGATATGCAGAGAACAATAAAATTATGGTATGAGTAGGCAATGGAGATATTGCATTATTTTAAAGAATGGGAAAATAAAGATGAAAGGATTAAAAAACATTAAAGATAGGAGAGATTTGGAAAGAATTTAGAGGTTAAAGATTTCTTGTGGTGATTATTTATTGGAAATTTGCCAGTTAAGATAGATTTAAAATGCAACAGGATGGAAGACAGTAAAAGCTTTTTATGTATGGTAGAGGAAACAATGCAGCATTTATTTTATGGAAGTTCAAGAACAAGAGAAGTATGGAAAGAATTAAAATATTTTTGCTACAAATGATTTCTTATTGTTTCTATGAAAGGGAAAGTGATGAAGCACTTTCTATGAAATAAATATATTGCCAGGAGCTTTTGTATAATAAGACTTGGGATGCATGGAATGTTGTAAATAAGATAAAGAAATGGTTGTGGAGAAAAAAGATGCAGTTAGTGAATAATTATATTAGTTAATAATTTTGTTATAATTCTGTGTATGTTATGACATTTATTAATGTGAGAAATATACAGTGAATATATGTTTGACTTTAATGAGAGGTGGGAATTAAACAGCTTGACAGAGGAAAAATAAAACAAATAGGGAAAAAATTAATTTAAGTGAATTGGAAGATGTTTTAAAAGGCTTGAAGAGATTAAGTGCACCTGAGCCTGATTGTTTAGGTTATGAATTTATAAGCAGATGAACCATGACTAGAGGACAATAGAGTATGTAAAGGCCTTAAGGAAGGGTGAGAGGGATGATAACAGTAACTGAAGACCCCTAACACTAACTAACATGAATTGTAAAAGTTTAATGAATATCATGCAAAAAAAAAAGTAAGATACTAAATTAGATCATTGCAGTATATATGGAATAAACATGAGATGTAATAAAGATTTTAATGATTATGGTAAAAGAGCTGGTAAAAAGATAGAGCAAAGATGAGATAATATTAAGTTAGGTACATATAACGATGAAAAAGCCTATGATGGAATATGTCAATGTGTGATGTTCAAAATTTTAGAACATTATAGTTTTGGGGATAACATCCTGAAATCAATTATTTCTGTAAATAACTTATCAACAATTAGTGTTGCAATACATGGGAAGTTGAGTAAATATTTGAAATCAAAAGAGGGGTAAAACAGAGCTGTTTCATGAGTGTGATATTACTTGCTGTAATGATGAATGGGATGATTAGTAAGGCAGAAGAGAAAACAAAATAATGTTAAAGTATGTATAAGGGCACTCCAGTATATTGAGTATATGCAGATGACTTAGTTAATGTAGCTAAAAGAAAAGGTTGGATGAAAGAGGGAATAATTTGGATGGAATATAGGATGAGTAAGGCATGTTTAGAAAAAAATAAGGCAAAAAATAAAGGTTTTGGGAAAAGCATAAAAATAGCTGAGATACAATTTTCTATACCAGAAGTTAAATTATTAGGTAATACTTATGAAAATGAAAAGATTATTTAGGAATGGTGGATAAAGATTTTGGTGAATATTCAAAATATAACAATGCTTTGGAAATTATTCAGATTGTATTATTTTTAATAAGATATATCAGATTCTTAATTATATGTAAGGTAAATTTGTTCATTTAGGATTGATTTTTATTTTCTGATTAATTTATAAAAAAACTATTATTGGAAACTGTATTTTCTTTTTTGTGGGGATTATATGTTAAACACAGTAAAGAAGGGCACAGTTTGTTTTAAAAAATGGAGGATTAGGCATGAAAACCCTATAGTTTTCATCTGGCATCCTTGCATATTTATTGGATTATGTTCAAAATATTTGTGGGGAGGAAAGGTTGTGTGAGTGAGATGTTAAAAATGAGATATGAACATTTTGTGGATATATGAAGGAAAACTAAAAAATAATGATAGGGAACACAAGCACAATATGTTGGTTATATTATTATGTTGGAATTAGTTGGGGAAGATATGCAGAGAACAAGAAAATTATGGTATGAGTAGGTAATGGAGAAATTGTATTATTTTAAAGCATGGGGTAATACAGATGGAAGGATAAAAAAGCAGGGCAGTTTAAAATGCAACAGGATCGAGGACAGTAGAAGCTTTTTGTGTAAGGTAGAGGAAACAATGCAACATTTCTTTTATGCAAATTCAAGAAAAAGAGATGTGGGAAGTATTAAAAATATTTTTGCTGCAAATGATTTGCTATTGTTTGTATGAAGGGGAAGTTATAAAACATTTTGTATGAACTGAATGCATTGCCAGGAGCTTTTGTATAATAACATTTGGTATGCATGGAATGTTTAAATAAGATAAAGACATGGTTGTGGGGAAAAAGATGCAATGAGTGAATAATTATATTAGTTAATAATGTTGTTATAATTATGTGTATGTTATGATGTTTATTAATTTCTGGTTATAAAAGGAAATGTTATTTTGAATGTGTTATGGGAAGCCCCTTCTTTTTTATAGTTTCCATAGGATCATTTACATTCACTTGCGCTACCATCAACTTAAGCAGATGGGGCCTTGGTCTACTGTCTCATCCAAAGGAATACACACTCAGGACTGCAGCAACCCCCCAATGTTGTACTGCATTGTCAGACACCCAATCACCTAGAGTGGGAAGTGAGGTTGTGTTACAAAAATAATGCAAGTGCAAAAGAGGGCTGTGTGACAATGGATTCTGCCACTAATGGAGAGAACAATAAAGAATGTATAAGACATGTGTAACAGATGCTGCTATAATCATAGGCAAAAGCATCATCTTAAATTTAAAAATGTTACAGAGTGTGTGCTAATAGAAGGTGTTTTGTAAAGATGTGCAAATATTAAAATGTAAAAAAAGCACTGTTATGTAGTTGAGCAGAAACATGAAATAAAGTACTGCAAACAAACAGTTATGGTACACACTGTTATACTGAAAAGTAATATTAGTGGGAAATATGAAGATGCATCAAAATCAGTGCGACTGGAGTATAAGTCATACTTGATAAGAAATACTGAGAATTTGCA
This sequence comes from Protopterus annectens, assembly GCF_019279795.1. Classification (NCBI taxonomy): domain Eukaryota; kingdom Metazoa; phylum Chordata; order Ceratodontiformes; family Protopteridae; genus Protopterus; species Protopterus annectens. The sequence continues at coordinate 1,195,319,040 of NC_056743.1, read as the reverse complement.
AATGCTGAAATTAAACTAGACATATATTAATAGAGTATAATATTTCTCTTGCTATACTTTAAAACATTGAGGGCAATGCTACTGATAAGCAAATTATGTGAATATTCCTAACATGTGCTCGGCACTGGATGGAGCCATTCAGTCAAAAGCTATTGACATAAATATAAAAAAATAAATGCTAGCACCTTTTTCAGGTTGTGGCACTTAAGTGGATTCTGGGTAATTTGGCTTACAAAAAGCTAAGTATCAAGCTATGTTCAATGCAAACAATATATTTGCACAAGCACTTGCACACTAACATAGAGAAACACTTCAGATGTTGTTTAGGGCCATAGCAATGACATCCTTCATGACATCCTTCATGACTGTCCAATCTAGTTACAAGGTAAGGAAGCTTGCCATGTACAAAGAAAACATAATGTCATGACAGTAATACATTCTCCAAGCAAAGTACCAGCAAATCTCAGGAGTGGAACAAATTAACAATTGAAAGGTATAGGAAATGTAGATGTAATTAAAAAGCAACCAGAACTAACATAATTGGCCAACAGTATGGTTAGTGATATAAAGCAGACTGAATTTATGTTTACAGTCTTGCAAGAGCTGAATAAAGTGATTAAAAGACAGAAGTGCTTATTGTTTAGCTGAAGACCTGGACTCAACAATGCTAAATGCTATCCTCTTTTAAGTGCTTGATGCAAATTAGGGTTTCTGTAAAATAAAGATAAATTAAGAAAGCTCTGCCATTACGAAGGCACAGATTCCTTAGACATCACTATGGAATTTCATCAGCACTAGCAGTAATTTAAAGTTTGGAAGTCAATGTGTTGTGAACATAACATGTGCTCTATTAATGTGGGATCAGAAACAAAAAGAGTATCACAAGAGAATGATACAGCTGCTAAAAGATCAAGATGCCATCATTTTGAGTTAAATACGGCTAAATATTAACAAGAGCAACATGTCCAATGTATGTGAGTCATAGTCTGACAAGAATTTCTACAAGAAAACATAGAAACGTAGCCAATGTAAACATCGTGCACATCAAATCCATTACCTTCATCTTTCAGCATGAAAGCCAGAACTCAAACATAAAATACAATCATTTTTAGTATGGCTTTTGTGCAGAGAACCTGCACCCCAATGTGGGGAATCTCCCCAAGGTTTACATACTACTCCAATGGACATGCAATCATGACACAGCATTGAAATACAGGGAAGTTAAAAATTAACAAAAAAGTATGACCAAAAATCTTGCCACCTGCAGGTATTTCAAACAGCAGATGATCCAGTAATCACAATTCACATTCAATTCACTTGATGTACTAGCATTCAGAAGTACACCATGTCCCCCCCCATACTTATAACCAAGCATCAGCCAAAAATATGTCTCCTCTTTCTTGTCAGACGTAGACTTGGAAAACATTGACTGAATTTAGATTACTGCCAGTGACCCCCCCTACACACACACACACACACACACACACACACACACACACACACACACACACACACACACACACACACGCACACAGTCTTGGTTGGTGCCTTGAAATACTTTATCTGTACTCTTTTTTCCCATGCTAGATAACTAGACCCTACAAAAGGGTAAGGGAGCATGGTAAATCTTTATCCTTGTTGCTGTCAAGAATTAAATCACTGTTTGCAGAAAGAGAAAAAACATAACTGAATAGGGCTTTTGCTAGGCTTGTAGTGACCTGCAGAGTGATAGCCTAGTACTTACCTATGAACCTATGAAATGTTAAAGGCCAATGTATTGTAGCTTTATTTGTTAGAATTCAATATATTCTTAGCTACTATTTCACATTAATTTGTTTCTGCAGAGACTCAAATAGCTTGATATTAGTAACCAGTCATTCAGTTGGTTAAATAACTATCTAAAAGACAGACTATTCAAAGTAAACATTTGGAACTTCCTTATCAGTTAAAATGGGCACCCCTTTATTGACTAAGGGTTCCCTAATTTCCTTCTCCAAGCTAACTATGGCCAAATGCTTAACTCCAGTAATGACTCTCAGAAGCTGTATACTGCTCTTTTAAGGCTTTCTAAATTGGACAAGCTTGGAGTACCAGACAAAATACTTGAGAAGGATGGGCATTCTGTTAGATTGAAGCAATTTTTGAACAGGCTAACATAGCAGCATGTATGCCTAACGTATGCACTACTAAAAATAGCCTATTAACAGGTGTTTCCATGGTGCTGTCATGGTACACCTGAAAGAAAAAAAAAGTCTGAGATCTGCTGACGTTTAACAATTAACCACCCAGTCCCTGTCAATTTAGCTGAAGATAGAGTTTATAATACCTTCATCTGATATCACTAAAACAAATACTGAAAATGTGTTAATTGCTCTTTCTCACAATGACCTTCAAAAAATACACTCTGCAAACATCAATCCATAACTTAATGCAATATAATCATTAAATTAAATATATTCCTGCCCAGCTGTGTGCTACCGTTTGTTACCTACTTCTTTTCTTTCCAAAACTGCAGTTTTGTGCTACTTGATAAGTTTTTATTCTCAATACATATATTTATATATGTCATTTCATAGTGTCAGAGTAACTTCCTGAAAATGATGCAAACAATCTGCATTTATATATATTATTTGTATTTCTGAGCCTCATAAAGACAGCATCTCCATATGAATGTTAAATGCATACCTTTACACTACTGCTTCATGGAAGTATTATATATAATTCCTACTTACTGATCTTTAGCTGGAGCTGGGACAGGCTTGAGTCACTTCTGAAAAAGGACATTAAGCTCAGATGTACTACTTGGTTGTCACTTTCAAACAAATAAATTGCTAAGTAAAATTTCAAGACATAGAATACTGAATTATTTATGTTTTATTAATTTTATGAGCTACAGTTACGGTTACCTCTGGACCAAGAAAATTTCATTTTGGAATGCTCACTTCATATTGTTATTTTCAGGGTTACTACTGCCTTCATAAAGAAATATTGATTACTATGGATTGTACAAACCAATGTCTTTTCAAAAGTTCACACTTAACTACAATTTAGTCTTTAGTAAAGTGATTATCAAAGTAGCCACAAAAGCAGATTAAATCAAAATAAACTGTAGAAAGAAAACCATGACTATGAGGAGATCCTCACAAATAAAGTGAAAATGACTGAGACGGAGTTGGAAAACAGAACTGGGTAATGAAAAACATGAGTCAGAATGAAATTAAATTTTACGCAAAGTAAACAGGGACGGGTAGGAGGTCACAAATCAAGTGTAGAGAAAATCAATAAAATCATTGCCTGATCTCAAGATAATGAAGAGCTTCCACCACCAAAACAAGCAAGCACAGCTCAAGGAAGAGATGCAATATATAAAACTCAAAGCCACAAAACGTGCCCCATGGAAGAGACAGCATGATCATAACATTATAGTTCATCAGGTGAATTGTCAGACTGCCAAGTAAATGAAATAATCATGTTCAGTCCGGCTTTTTTGTATAGTGTGATAAAGTCCTGAAATGGCCCCAGCAATTTAAATTTGATTAGCTTCTCCGGCAATCGAGGAACAAGGTATAACAGGATGGGACTGAGCTGTCAATGGCAGCTTGCCCATCCTGAGAGAAGGCAGGTGGTCTGACCTGCTGCAATGTGAACACTTAGAAGGAACATTCCTTGCATGTAACAATAGTCAAGGCATACATGTAGTCTCTTGTCAGGCCATGTATGGGAAGATGTGCTTATTCTCAGGTGAAGGCATTGCATACCCTTATCCTGATGAATGCACACATAATGGTTCTGGAAAAAGGTTATGTCCATATTCAAAAAGAAAAAAAAATCATGCCTGCTTGGATGAAGATATATGCTGGTGATCTCTACTGGGGGAAAGATGGGTCTAGTTCATCATAGGAGAGCTGATGCTCGATAGATAGCGTGGATAAAAAGTCTAAAAAAGTAACCATATCCCATTACACACTGACATGAATTCACAAAGTGTGAGATAAAATCAATAACATAGCCTTCATGGCAAGCATAGTTTGTCTTACCTCATTCACTTAAATAACAATCACAAACTCATGGATAAGAATATTAACAATGTAGTTCATCGAGATGGCCCTAACTGTTAAATGTACAAGAATTGACATCAAAATGGGTGGTTACTGAAGGCATCTCAACATATCCAGTTTACGCTGTTAGTTAAATCGCAGTGACACTAATTTCATGTATAGGTTCATAGGTTCATTCATAGGTTGGTTCATAGGTTGGTACTAGGCTATCGGCCCTAAGGCCTATGCAAGCCTAGGCATAATAATTCCCTGGAAATTTTTTCCCACAATATTTACTTCTCTAGGCAACCTGTCTAGCAGGGCGGCTGACATGATCCCCGGGATGAATTTCCTATCTCCAATCCAATCATCAAGGTTCCTTTTGAAGAGGGCCAATGGGGTGCTCTGCTTCACATGTATGGGCAGTCTATTCCAGAGTATGGGGAGTCTCTGGGTCAGGAACCTATTCCTCCAGCATGTTTTGTTCATTGTGATGATAAGGTTTAGATCCCTGGAGCATGTGGCTCTGAGGGATTGGGATTTCTTTAAGTGGAGCATGTCCAACAGCTCAGGGTTTGACATGACCTTGTATGTTAAGCAGAGATCGCCTCTGAGTAGACGATATGCCACAGAGTATAGCTGGAGTTTTTTTAGACAGTCAGCATATGGCATCTGCTTTAGGCCTGTGATTCTTTAAGTGAGGTATTTCTGAGGCCTTTCCAGCTGTTGCAGATGTCTTGTGAGGTACATACCAAATGAGGCATTATACTCTATAATGGGTCTAATGAGGGATGAGTACAGTGGGACAATGACCTCCTTTTTTCTGGATGAAAAGCCCTTAGTGATGAGGTGTGCCACGTAGAAGGATTTCCTGACTGCTATGGCGATGTGGTTATCGAAAATGAGACCACTGTCCACTTGTGTCCCTAAGTCTTTCATCACACTTTCAATGTTTAGTGTCCTGCCACCTATGTGGTAGTTCATGGGTACATGTTTTTTTCCAAAGGGGATGACTATACATTTCTTGGCATTAAGCTTGAGCCCATGGCTCTGGCACCAGGCATCTGTTTCTGTAAGGCCCTTTTGTAGAATATCCACATCATTTGGGGATTCAATAATGACTCCCAGTTTGCAGTCATCTGCAAACTTTGTTAGCCAGAGTCCCTTAGTGTTGGCCTGTACTTCAGAGAAGTAGATGCCAAACAAGAGTGGTCCCAGGACTGAACCCTGAGGTACTCCACTTGTCACTTGTCTGGAGCTGGATTTGAAGTCGGCTACTTTTACAGTCTGGGTTCTGTCAGTAAGCCAGTTGGCAACCCATCGAGTGACATAGGGATTTATGCCCAGCTTAGTAAGTTTATCTATGATTCCAGAGTGGGGGATGGTGTTGAAGGCCTTGGTGAGGTCCAGATAGTCTGTGTGGACCTCCTTACCCTCATCCACAGCTCTGGAGACCGATTCAAAGAAGTCAATCAGATTCAGGAGACAAGATCGGCCCTTCACAAACCCAAACTGGGTGGGGTCCAGTGTCTGGAGGTTGCCAATGTATTTGTTTATAAGTTCCATGATAATGCGTTCCATGCCCTTGCAGATCAGGCTTGTCAGACTGATGGGACGGTAGTTCCTGGGATCCAAGGTGGATCCTCCCTTGTGGATTGGGATAACTGTAGCTGTGTGCCACTCAGTGGGCATGAAGCCTGAGGTGAGGCTATGATTAAACATGACACTTAGGTGGGGTGCCAGTTCATTTTGTAGTTCATGTAGTACACAGCCTGGGATGTCATCTGGTCCCATGGATGCTGTATTCTTAGCTTTGGAGAGTGCTGTTTCTACCTGTGTGGCTGTGATTATCGGAATTTGGCAATCTTTTGGTATTGAGATGGGCCCTTTAGGGGGTGAGAGGGGAGTGAAGTTGGCACTAAATCGATCTGCCAGGATATTGGCAATATCCTTGGGATCAGTATATTTAATGCCATTCTGTTGTAGCTCAGAGCAGATCTGAGCATTGCCATTTAGATTCTTGACATAACTATAGAATTTCCTGTGGTTGTCTTTGGAATCTTTGGCAATTTTATTTTTGTAACTAGCTTTTGAGGATTTTATGAGGGATCTCAGCTTCTTACTGAGGCTGGAGAGGGAGTTTTTTGCATCCTGGGATTTTCCTCTTTTCTGCAACAGTTTCTTCCTTCTGTTGTATAGTTTGTTTATAGCAGGGGACCACCAGATTGGCTTCCTTTTTTGGAAGAAGAGCACCTTGGTTCTATTTGGGATGGCACGATTCATGCATGAGTGGATGTGCTCGTACAGTGCCTTAGTGTAGGATTCTGCAGTCGAACTTCCAGATCTCGTCTGCATGGGTGTTGTGAAGTTTGTCACTTCTGACTTCAGTAGCATGAAGTTTTTAACAGGTTTACTGCAGAAGACTGAAAAAACAAATGATTGAATCCCACAGTACTGAAGGATGGAATCTGCACCTTCTTCACTGTTGTGCAATCTTAGAGTTGGTATATATAATTAACAGGAGATGTGGGGGGTGCAGCCCCCCACATGAGGGGTGGAGGGGGCTTGCCCCTTGCATTATAAATGTTTTGAGTATTCTGAGTTTTCAGTACTTTAGGATTCAGTCATTTGGTTTGTCAGTCTTTTGACGTGTCAAGCCACTTTTGCCTTAAAGACGACTTTGATTTTCCTTCTGCTTGATCTCACAGACTCTAATACCTGTTCAGTGTTTATATCAAATGTGCTGACACTAGATAATATGAATTTTAGACATTTGTATGTCCATAGAATACCTGCTTCTCTTCAACAGTGTAAGTTTCTGGCTGCAGCAGTCAGAAATCAAAGAAAAGAACAGCAGAGCACCATATCTCAGTTAAGGCAGTACAAGGAAAACAACCGAATAGTTGTAAAAGTAAGAAAGGGTAAAGTGCGGCACAAGAAGAAAGAAAATAAGGAGCATTACTAAGAAAAAGATAAACAGAGACAGAGCAAATGGGCCAGACAGCCATTCACTACCATCTAGCTCTCCAAAATGACTATCAGTATCGTGTCTATATCAAAATATCGAATGTTCACTTACCCGAACACCTAATCGCCGACCCATATTCCGCGAACCGCAAATACATCGAACGCCCTAAAGCGCAAATTTAAAAACTTGAAATGTCATAGTTGTCCCATCCCACCACCTGCTACATACTACCTACACAAACAAACTAAATAAACCACATGCATACACTAAACAAAACCCTACTTCTAACCCTAAACTAAACCCTACTTCTAACCCTACACTAAATCTTTCATATACCACCAAGTATGCATTTAACTTAACCCGCACCCTAACCCTAAGGTCCGTAACTATCGCACACTTACCTTAAAAAGCTATACCCAAACAAACTAAATAATCCACACACATATGCACTTAATAAAACCCTACTTCTAACCCTACACTAAATCTAACATACATTACCATCTATGCACTTACCTTAACCTGCACCCTAACCTTAAGGTCCGTAAATATTGCACACTTATCTTACGGAGCTATACCGCAGAAGGGCCAACCATGATGAATCGACGTTTTGAATTTTGCACTTCAGGATGATCGATGTTTTTGCGGTTCGATGAAGACGTGTCAGGGTTTAGGTGTTCGGTAAGTAAAATTTCGATATTTTGATATAGACCCATCAGTATCATATCAGTAATACACCAATCCAAACTAAAATTTCCATGTATTAAGCCTAAACTGGTTTTATAAGTAGATGGACTTTAAATGATAGTTTTTTTGGATGATAAGAAAAATGATTATTTTTTTAGGAAAAATACATGAGTGTCATTTTGTTGGTAGGATAAGGTAAGGTGGGTGGGTACCTTTTTCTGAAAACTGAGTCCTCTTAATTCTGTCAGTCTTTGAACTTCAACAGTTGTAGGAATGTTATGGTTATTGTCCATGGCAATATTATGAAGAGAAGTGGGGCTCTATGAAACTCATAAATCCAGAAGTACCTCTGATTATGTGACATCACTGTCCAGTTGTATGCAGAGAAGGTAAATGAATACTCAAAACAATAGGAGGCAGAAGTGAATTTCTAAAAAGTGTTATTGAATTTTGACCAACAATTCTTTCCCAAAGCTATTGCACACAACATCAATCCACTATGCGTACTGCCATCACCAGCACAGCTGTTTGATTTCATTGCCAGCCTTAAGCACTATGTGTGAAAATCATTTGGAGATAACTCCAGTGTTACATGTTCATTTTTCATTAACTATTTTTTTTTCTTAACTAATTAGTAAGGTAGAGCAGAACCCTAAACTACAAACAGATGACAGTTATTTTAACTTTTCATCTTTTTGCCTAATAAACTTTTGTTCTTCACTGAATAACTGTTGCCTGTAAGGTATATGCATGCCATGGATTGTGTTGATGTATTGACTGTGCCAATAATGAAACTACTAAAGCCAAATGAAGCACAGAAACAGCCAAAAACACTGAAATGTGGTAAAAGAATACTGATTTTTGGCAGAGGTGCAAGTCCTTGTGTACACATCACATGCAGGTTGTCTCACACACACACACACACACACACACACACACACACACACACACACACACACACACACACACACACACACACACACACACACACACACACACATTCATACCCTATGTAAATACATTAATACACAGTCACACAATCTTTGAGAAGCTTTTATAAATAAAATATCCATTCTGCACTGCATTTGCATCATTCAGTTGTACCCAGAGAACATCAACATGCATTTATAACTGAAAACACTACATCCAAGCAGAACTTTTAACAAATTAACAGAGGTGAAAGTGATATTCTACTAAACATCAAAAAATAAAAGAAAGAAAACAAATAAAATCATACATATTGAAGAAAAACAATCAGAAATAATCAATCAGAACAAAATAGCAACACCCTCATGTTTCAGTTTGATGGGATATTGATATACCCACTTCACTGTTACTGAATTTCATTAAAAGGAGCTCAGCTGTGTACCATGTTCTCCCAGAGCAGCACCCACATATTTCAAATAGATGGGATCTTGATATACTCATGTCATTGTTACTGAATTTCATTGAGAAGTTCAGTTGTGAACCATGTTTCCCATGTGATACACATTAGCATAAAACATCCAGAATCCCAGGCAGTACAACCAGATGTACCCAGAGGAAAGCAAGGCCATACAGAAGAATGACCCTTGCCATTTGACAATTACCTTTACCCTATTAAAGTAAGTGGCTAATCCTAGTCCCTTCCAGAGTCCAGTATTAATATGAATAACTCTTAAAACAGAACCTATTCATCTTTCATCATTAGTTTACAACTGGGTCTGTACATACAGCACCCCTGTGTCTGTATGTGTCTCTGAATGTGTAATAATCTGATGGTTAACAATTCTGTCACTTATCTGTGAATAAGTGTCCTTATCTTTGGGTAAAGAACAGAAGAACAAAGGTGGTTTAAGAGCAGGTACCTTATGTTTTACAACTGCAGGACTGATTGCAATGAACTAGTCAAGTCCACCTGAATCATATCCTCATCAGAATCTCTGTAATTACATATTCCTATTATTGAGATTCTGGAAGACCCTAAGTGGACCAAATCTATATCTACTATGAGGTCTTTTTGATATGTTGGTCATATGTATGTGATTTAGAGCTGAACTCCATGCAGGTGTATTGTGCATAATACCTCATGGTACGCAGGACCATGGTGTGGTAAATATCTCCGGAGTACCATCAACATCTAATTACGGTGACAGTGTACTCTAGAGGAAAAAATGCTTCTTGTGCTACACTGTAGCTGTCAAGACCTACAGGAAAGCACAGGCAGATTATTGTAAACTGTTCTTATCCCAAATCACACGGCGCAGGAGTTTTATGATAGCACATCAGCTGCAGTGTCATGTCATGATAGTATGCATTCTGACATTCAGAGAAGTGACTTGAATGGTGGTGTGTAACCGCCGGTGTTTGCCATCTACTAGCACTTACTGGTGGCATTCTGTGCTATACTTGCTGTCCATGTTTTTCCCCATGTGATACATAGTGCCAGTGCAGTGATTAAGTATGGTGCAGTCAGGCATGCTGCATGTGTTTGTGCAGGTAAACCACTCACAGACACTATCTACCCGAATTTAAAGAACACACAGATATTAACATGTTACCAATGAGTCATCAATGAAGTAACATTTGTACACAGAGCAATGTATGTCTCTGATTGCAGTAGCTGTTCATTGTCTCCAGGAGCATTTTAGTGTGGGAGTGCATGCTCAATGGCATAGGACAAATATGTGCACTTATAGTTTGAGAAGCCAGCACACAATAAGTGTGATGCATGAAAGCTGCTCTGGCAAACTACAGTCCTGGTGACAAGGACTGTGTTTATCATTCATTGCTGGTACTGAGGATTCTGTTCACCATTCAGTAACAGTTGTTATCCAGAAGTGTGTCACATTATCCAAAGTTAATGGCTCATTTACATGCCTCACTGCTGATTCCTGCATGTCAGAAGCATTTGCACGTCACCACTTTCTTCCCACCTGCTTCCTAGCTAATGTCACTGCATGAAAGAATATTGCATGGAGGTTAGTCAATACATCTTCGTGGGAGGTACTGTTAAGATGAGAGAGCACAGACAAGCTTACAATTCCACAGCAGGAGTGGTCATCATAGAATATCATCTGTGTACATTATTCTATATATGCATGAATTTCAATTTAACAAAGGTAGAGCGCTTACGAATTCTGATCAGTTTCAGCAGAAAACATATAGCCAGGGATACTAGTTTTCATTTTCTTTCTGAAAAAAAATGCCAGTAAATCTTGAATGTCTGCAAATTGAAAAAAAAAAAACATGGCATTTTCATGGAATTTACCATTTTATGCCAGAGAGCTATTTCACCACAAGATGAATTTCCATTCATATTTATTATTTATTATTTATAATACTGTGTGCTTGCATTATTGAATGTTCCATAGCTACAATTTAATTATAATGAAACCCCTGTAATGACCAGAAATTACATTTAGAAATCATGAGTGTAATTACCGAATTTCATCTCATGAAAACCTAATTTCTTTTTTTGAAAAATGAAAATCAGTGGTCTCTGCATATATCCTTATAGTTCCACTATGATCTGAATCCCTGAACTGCATTCTCCACCCCCCCCAAAAAACTGCCGAAAAATACTTTTTAAGTGTTTTTTTTGTGGGGGCAAGCTCCTCACACCCCATGAACTTATATGTACCAACTCCACTGTTGCTGCAAAGAAGAGAGAAATTCATCCAAAAAAGGCATCACTGCCAGCAAAATCTGCTGACATTGAATTCCTGTGGAGGAGAAACACTGATCATCGGTGGGTTAAACCTTGGGATCTGAAGATCTGATGTTGTCTTCATCCACCAGTAGGTTACCCGATAAATGTAGTTATGCATCATAGAGGTAGAAAAAGTAAATTACTTTGTGGTATTACTATAGTGTTCAAACACCGGCACACACACACACTCACACACACACACACACACACACACACACACACACACACACACACACACACACACACACACACACACACACACACAAATGCTCACACACACCATCATATGTATACCCTCTGAAGCTGTTAAGCTTAAAGTCTATTTCAGCACACATTTTTTGTATATTGTCTAGAATATTGCTCACAACATAATAATGTTCACACTGGTCCTGCACATCACATATTTAATAATGTAGAATGCAGATAT
>NC_056743.1:1195182233-1195302233 GCF_019279795.1 Protopterus annectens | reverse complement strand
CATTACCATAGACGTAAAAGACCTCTATACCATTATACCCCATAAGTCAGGGGTAGAATGGTTTGTGAATATCTCTTGGAAAAGAATATACCACAGGTAAAAATTAATAAATTTGAACACCTATTAAGTATTGTCTTGCATAGCAATTTTATTTTATTTGATAGGGAGTACTATTTGCAAACAGAGGGTGTCTCAATGGGTTCAGCTTGTGGGGGGACATATGCTAACATCGTAATGTTGCAGTGGGAGAAAAATACTTATTTAATTCAAACTATTTCTCCCACTGCACATGTTATATGAGATTTTTGGATGACATTTTTATGTAGTGGGAGGGGCCAGGAGAGATTATACCTGAGTTCCTAGGATATCTAAATGGGTGTATCCCTTTTCTAAAATTCACACATATGGTTGGAGTTGATGAAATACCATACCTAGATGTGAGGTTAATGAAAGACAGGGTATTTAAGGTGTTTAAATCTGAAATTTACTGAAAACCAACATATTCAAATAGTTTTTTACATTTCAGTAGTTCACATCCATTTAAACAAATGGAAGCCATAGTAAAAGGTCAATATGTAAGGGGTGCATGGATGGTATCTGAATTTGAATGTTTTTTGGATGAGTGTGACCATCTTAAAGACATGTTCCAGTAGGGGAGATACCCTAATTCAGTAATAAATGATGTGATGTTAGAAGTGGTAAATAAAAGAGAGAGGGGACACTTTAAGCCTTTATTATACCAAAAACAAGAAGAAGAAATAAAAGGGAATGATAGGGAGGTTGTGAATAACATGGTTATGCAACCCCAGGTTCAAGAAACTGGTCAACATTTTGCGATATCTGAGGAGAGGAAATTTAACAGTACATTCATTACAATTTTTAACAAAAGCAGTAAGAGTGTAGCTGACATTTTGTTTAAAAATTGGGTGGTATTAACTAATAATAGAGACACCAGTAATATAGTAGGTGAATCTCCTACCATTGTATATAAAAAGGGTAGAACTATGAAAAACATTTTAGAATATACACAAGTGAACCCACAAAAGGGATACATGAAAAAATGTGATGCATGCAATTATTGTTGTTATATTCATGAGGGTAGTTCACTTAACATTAACAATACTATAGTGAAAATTACCAGTAGATGTACATGCACGACAGAGAAAGTGGTATATTCTGCAGTTTGCACAAAATGTCCATGTTTTTATGCAGGGAAAACAGAGCAGAAACTAAAAAGCAGAATTTATGAACATGTAAGTGATATAAAGAACAAAAAGGAAAAAAATTGCCTTAGTTAGGCATAATATGGATTACCCTAACCATAGTTTTAAATTTGGAATATTGGAGGTAATCACACCAGATATAAGGGGTGGACCATGGGCATTAATACTAGAAAAACAAGAAGCCATATGGCAACTAAGGATGAACTCCCTACAATGGCCAGGACTGAATGACAGTTTTTCACTTGCATGTTTTTTAAAACTAAAAGCGCTGGAAAGATGAATTTTATATAGAAATGGTTTTATACGTTTTATATTAACATTAAATAGTATGTTTTAATCAGTGTATTATATTTATGTATGAGACAGAGTATATTTATTCATGTATTTATTACTTTAATAAAATATATCCTATTAGTTATGTAAATAAGGGGGGTGTTTTTAGGATTGATTATATGCCATTCAAGTATTTAAAAGAAGTGTATCCTACTAATTAAATCACTTTGAAGAAGTTCCTGACTGAGCAGGGATGAAAGCTTTTGCATATAACCTGGATTTTTGTGTGGAATAAATCTTTGTGCTTTTCGTCTACTTGGTGACATCATTTCACTTTTTTACCTGCATCAGCTGCTCTCCAGCTCTGTGTGTGCTGTTTTTTACTCATTGGTTTATATTTTGTGATATTTTTCAAAAATCACATATAGAAAAGAGTCAGGTCACTGTGAATGAAAAGATTTTTTGGTAAATACCTACATGAAAAAAATTCCTGTTTTAAAAAAATGGAAATGTGTAGAGCATCTGAGCCTAATTTTGGGCACACATGTTCAGACATGATGGCATGCATTTGTCAAGATCAGAGAAGAGAATTTTTGCAGTAGATATTTTGCAATATTTATTTTTCAGATGTGATGTTTGCTCTGAGAGTGCTGATGGAGAAGTACAGAGAAGGTCAGAAGGAGATGTATTGTGTCTTTGTGGACTTAGAGAAAGCATATGACAGGGTGCCTAGAGAGGAGTTGTGGTATTGTATGAGGAAGTCTGGAAAGTCAGAGAAGTATATAAGAGTGGTACAGGATATGTACAAGGGTAGTGTGACAGTGGTGAGGTCTGTGGTGGGAGTGGTGGATGCATTTAAGGTGGAGGTGAGATTACATCAAGAATCAGCTCTGAGCCCTTTCTTATTTGCAATGGTGATGGACAGGTTGACAGATGAAATCATACAGGAGTCCCCGTGGACTATGATGTTTGCAGATGCCATTGTCATCTATAGTGAGAGTAGAGAACAGGTGGAGGAGACCCTGGAGAGGTGGAGATATGCTCTAGAGAGAAGAGGAATGAAGGTCAGCAGGACTAAGACAGAATATATGTGTGTGAATGAGAGGGAGGATAGAGGGAGGATAGAGGAATGGTGAAGATGCAGGGAGTAGAGGTGACGAAGGTGGATGAGTTTAAATACTTGGGCTCAATGGTTCAGAGTAATGGTGGGTGTGGAAGTGAGGTGAAGAACAGAGTACAGGCAGGATGGAGTAGTTGGAGAAGACTGTCAGGAGTGATTTGTGACAGATGAGTACCAGTAAGAGTGAAAGGGAAGGTCTACAAGAGGGTAGTAGACCAACTATGTTATATGGGTTGGAGCCAGTGGCATTGACAAAAAGGCAGGAGTCAGAGCCAGATGTGGCATAGTTAAAGATGTTAAGATTTGCACTGGGTGTGTCGAGGGTGGACAGGATTAGGAATAAGTATATTTGAGGGTCAGCCCAGGTTGGAAGGTTTGGAGACAAAGCCAGAGAGGCAAGATTACGTTGGTTTGGACATGTGCTGAGGAGGGATGCAGAGTATATTGGGAAAAAGATGCAAAGGATGAAGCTGCCAGGTAACAGGAAAAGAGGAAGGCCAAAGATAAGATTTATGGATGTGGTGAGAGAGGACATGCAGGTGGTTGGTGTGACAGAGCAAGATGCAGAAGACAGGAAGAAATGGAAACAGATGATCCGCTATGGCGAACCCTAACGGGAGCAGCTGAAAGAAGAAGAAGATTTTGCAATATTTAACAAACACAAGGAAGGATTTTTGCCAGTTTAAAAATGTAACAGTTCACAAATAGAAACATTTGATGCATCTCTGATGGTTGTTTATGGTAGGAGTATTAATAATAATGTTGTTAGTTCCCACAGCACTGATGTTGCTATTTTTTGTGAAACATGGTTAAAGAACAATGACTGGAAACCAGTTCTGTCAGGGTATAATATTTTTACTGTAACAAACATTCTAACAAAAAAATAAGGTGGAGGTGTTATGACAGGAATTAAAGATAGTTATGAGACCTGTGATTATTACACATTCAGTGATAACATCAATACTACAGACTGTCTAACTGTGACAATAAGGACAACCCTGAAACATATAACAGGTGTTGGAGTGTATAGACCACCAAAGTCAAGTGCTGATGACCTACAGGAATTCATACATTTATTGTATGAAACACGAGGTGGGGGGAATAATATTAGCTGGGGACTTAAATTTACCAGACACAGACTGGAATAATATTGATTCAACAACAGTATAATAACAGCTATGAATGAAACATTCTGTTGTGGTATAATTTATATAGATTTAACTTCAGCATATGATAATGTCATACACAAAACATTGTTCAATCAATTAGAACAACTAGGTATTGAAATACTCTGGATAGGATGGATAGCTGCATGGCTTACAAATAGTACATGGCAAGTATCACACAGCAATTGGACAGGTGAAATTCTTGGTTACATTCAGGATGACCCACAGGGCTCTGTCCTAAGCCCATACTTGTTCAGATTGTATCTTTTAGATCTATCTTTTTCATATGAGGTGTTCTACACTCTATATACAGATGACTTTAAATTGGGTAAACTGATTATGTGTTACAGATAAGGCATGTCTGTAAAATTCATCAATAACTTGACTAAATTAATCATTTGGGCACAGGAGAATAACATGCTGATAAATACATCAAAAACTAAACATATGAGATTTAAGAGACATAAATTGAACGGTGAATATTTAATACAACTCACAGAGACTGAAACTGTAGATTAATTTAAAGACCTGGGTATAAGGGTAAATCCAGTTTTGAGTTTTTCTAATCATATTAACCAACTCGTTAATGATAGTCATGGAACTATAGATTATATAAAAAGATTTATAAAGTCTTGGAAATCAGAAATGATGAAGTCATTGTTTGTTAGTTACATTAGACCCAAACCTGAGTATGGAATAACAATAGGAAAACCTCATAAGAAAAAAAGCATGAGTAACCTGGAAAGGGTACAGTGGAAACATACCAAAGGCATCCATGGATGTGAACATTTAAGTTGTTATGAAAGGCTAAAATATCTGAATGTGTACAGTGTCTCATATAGATATTTAAGAGGAGATCTTATTCAGGTATATAGGGCATTTAGAGGCAACTATCTCTGGAAACGTAGCAGAGAAGATCATCAGACAACCTATGCAGAAGATTCTGTAGGAATGAGAAGTGTACTAACTGGTTCTGTGAGAGAGCAGCTGATGCATGGAACAGACTACTAAATTACATTAAAGCAAATACTAGTTTAGATATTTTTAAGAAAAGCCTGGACACTTATTATGGGAACAATTGTTTCGGTGTATTGGCAGGCTAGAAGGGCATTAATGTCCATGTGTATGTATATACAGAACAAGAATCGGGAAGATACGGATATATAGAGCACAGTGTGTGTGTGTGTGTGTGTGTGTGTGTGTGTGTGTGTGTGTGTGTGTGTGCGTGCGCGTGTGTTCATGTGTGCATGTGTGAAATGCTCCAGACAGAGGTACTGCTAGTTAAATGACTCTGCTCAGAGTCATATCGTGAAACCTAATAATCAAGGCTAGACAAGTGTTTTAGCATCCCCACCAACTGCCAGATCTCCTTTAATTTTATTTTATTTTTTTATTTTGATTAATTACTAAGGATTACAGTCTGTCATTGTCTATCACAGAGTTTCAAAAGTGCGTTGTTCAGTGTAAGTGGTGCAACAGATAGCATACTTGCTTTTGGTACAGAAGGTTGTGGGTTCTCTTCCCACAAGAGGTTGATTAAGTTTGGTACTACAGTGCAGCATAAGGGAGGATGGGGGTGCTGTACTCCCAAATGATTCCTCCTTTGGATGAGATGACTAGTAACTATTATTTAGTTTATTTATTTATTGACATTTGATCACCAGGAAAGTCCGACTAGGTAGGAGCCCATATTCAGCAGAGGCACTGAGAGAAAAGCTTCAAAGTATTACAAAACATTTTAAGAAGAAGAATTTTACAATCATCAAAAATAAAACTAAAAACATCTACAATTCAAATAATTATACCAAATTAGACCAACGTTGTCGCCTCACAGCAAGAAAGTTCTCCAGTTCGATTCTCAGTTTGAGCGCCTTCTGTGTGGAGTCTGCATGTCCTCCCTGTGGTCGAGTGATGTTTAAAGACATGCAGGTAGGTACGTGCATGAATGGGTGTGCCTTCTTTGAAGGTTGGGCGTCAGGCTGGCAACTCGGCACAGGAAAAATCCACTGCCAATCATTAGTGGACCGGAGTGGCGACCCATAACCGGGAAAAGCCAAAAGACATTATTATGAAAACATTGGTTAAAAATAGATACAAGTTAATGCTTAGAGACATTTTAGCCAGTTTATAGAAAAATTAATGGTAAGTTAGTATAATACAAACAGTAATTGCAAAATGAAGTGAGAGGAAAAGCAGGCTTATGATATAATTAGACAGAAAGCCAGGAAACAGAAATTGATAGAAGTAAGGAAGTTAGTGAAAAAGGGAGAGTAAGGAAGTGTAAGGTATGAATAGGTACTTGTTCAACATTTATCAATATAGTTTACCCTGGTGTTGAGCAAGAATGGAGCTAGCTTTTCACTAGGAAGTCTTTCAGAATGTTTTTGAAGGATGGGGGTGGTGGTGGTTATTGACCTGATGGATAGGTAAGAAGTTCCAGGCCATAGCAACAAGGTATGAGTACAGATAATGCCCAGCACATTTGACAGGTTTGTGGACAGAGAGGAGTTTTTGGTCATTGGATAGTAATGACCAATTGAGAACATTGTTGTGTAAAATGGCATTTAGTGCCAGACAAGCTGATGGATGCTGGATATTTCTATTGGTGTTAAGAAGCTGTTTATATGTTAGTTGATGTGGTAGTTCTAATCAGTTTAAGGTTTTTAGTGCTATACAGTGGTTGGTTCTGAAAACGGTACTGGTGCAAGTTTAGCAACTTTGTTACAGCATTAAGTCTTGATTTTTGTGATGCCTGGAGGTTAGTCAGGATGGGAGCACCATGAAGAAGTTGGGGAGGAGATAAGTAGTGGCCAGTGTAGTTTTAGTTGCATTGGTGAGAGAGTTTTTCAGCTCAGTAAAGCATCGTTAGTTTTTGATGAGTTTTACTTAGGTAATTTTGGGTATCCAGGTCAAATTTAAGGTTATCATCCGCTATCAGCTCTAATAATTTGTTATAAGAAGTGACTTAAATGGTTCTATTATTAAAACAGAGGACTTTAAATTTTGTTTTTTCATGAGAGAGGGATCTGGGGAAAAGTATTTTTTTTTTAAGGTTGAGCATGAGTTGTGAGTTACAGAGACATGTTTTAAGGGCTGTTAAAGTTCATGACTAATTTTTTTGGAGGTGTGTCATGTTGTCAGCTTTGCAAATGAGAGTAGAATCGTCTGTGTACTGTATTAGGGAGGCCCGTAGTGTGGAAGTATAGAAAGTTTGGTGAAAATGTTGAAGGGACCAAGGATACAGCCTTGTGGTGCAGCAGTGGTGACTGGGAGGTAAGGAGGGAGCTTGGAGTAGCCATTTTACTGACTGATACCTACTGGCAGGTAGCTTTTGAACCATAGAAGTGTGGGCTGAGAGAGACCTAGTGAGGACATTTGAAGTAGAAGTTTGCTGTGACAAACTGTGTCAAAGGCTTTAGACAAGTCTAGAAAAAAGGAAGAGACTAGTTTGTCATTATCTCTAGCCTTATTTACAGTATCTATATAGGTAAAAAGGGCAGTGCTAGTACTATGGAAAGGATGGAAGTCATATTGTGTAGGGTTAGAAGTTCTTCCTGCAGGAGATAGTCTAGTAATTGTTTTTCAAATGTTTTGCTGAGGTGAGATAAGATTGCTATAGGATCTAAAGGGATTAATGTCTGCTAAATTTCCTCCTTAGTGCAGAGGGATAATGTATGACATTTTCCAGAGAGAGGGAATGTGGAATTCCTGGATTGACCTATTTATAAGGATTGAGACAAGATAGGCAATGCTATTGGCTGATATTTTTAGGTACTTGCTTGGAGGGTCATCAGCTGAAAAAGAACATGTTTTAAATTTGCAGTAGTTTTATATAGGATGTGGGCACAGGTTTGAAGGTGAAAGTGGATACGGTGATATGTGGCTGTTGGGCAGGGTTGGGAATAGATGCTGAGGAATCTTTGATTAGAGATGCTATACTCTCTATAAAATAAGAGTTAAACAGTATTGCAGTTTTGAGTGGTGAGTTATTGGGAGAGGGGTTTGGGTTGAATTTTTGGCTGTGATGTAAAATTTCTTTAATGGACGTGCAAATTTTTTTTAAGTTGTCTTTTTTCTTATTATTATTCTGAAAGTTATTAAAGTATAGTTTTTGTCTTTGTTTATTTACTTTTTAGTATGATTGTGAAGCATTCTGAGGTTTTTAAGATATCGAGGAGTTTTATATTTGTTCTTTTTATGCTTTTTCTCTATCCTTCTTTAGCATTCTACTCTTTTTGGATAGCTAAACTGCATTATTTGTTTTCAGTCTCTTCCTTCTAGGAGGTTCAAGACTATTCAGGATATTTACAAAAGTTGTATTGAATTCAATTACAGCATTGTCTAAGGGGGGGGGGCTTAGGAAGTTCCAGTTAATAGATAATAGTGTAGTAATGAACATTATCTGGGTTAAACGTAGAAAGGGTACGTGTTATTTTATAAATATGCTATTTAACTGAATGTGTGAAATTTTCAGTTATACAGCTTGGGGAGATGACCACTGAGAGAGTCTGACATTGCACCTTTGGTGGAGTATTTGCTAGGGTCTGATATTAGTAACCAGTCTAATAGAGGATTTGATTTCTTGCTATAATGTGTGGGGCTATTAATTAGTGTGAAACCATATAAGTTCATGCTAGACATATGGGAGTTAGAGTTTATGTCCAACCATTTGATATTCACATCACCTAGCAATATTCTTTTCTTATGAAAATGTTATGGATATCCAATGTGAGATATCTTCCAGTATAGCTGTTTGCTGCCAGGAGGGATATAAAGGACAGTAATACATATTTGTTTATAATTGTTTATTTTAAGAAAAGCAATAAAAAGCTCTGCTGAACTGAATTTTGGTGCTGGTTTGCTGTAAGGGGAAATGTGGTAGGTACTGGGAAATATTAAAGTAATACCATCACCTTTCCTCTTTATACAGTCATTACAGATGATATAGTCAGGAAGTATAACTTCAAAGTAATTTATTCTGAGTTGAAGCCAAGTTTCACTTACAGCGAGAACATTAGGCTTATGTTGGGTAATCCAGGCATGTAGTTCAGCAGTTGTATTGCTTATACTTCTAACATTTATTGCAGCAAAAATTAGATCATCAGGGTTGGGCACTGGCTGTTGTTGGGTTACAGAAGTGTGTGGGAGAGAATTCTCTTTGTGTTCATTGTGATAGGTGGGGCAAGTATTAGGGTGTATACCTCCTCCTAGAAGAATTTTAGTATATTGGGGAATTATATTGTTTTTTGGAGAAGATTCTTGCACTTAGTTTTGCTTTTGTTTGAGTTGAAGTGCAATTAATCAGCCTATATTTGCAATAAAGGTGAGAGGCAATATTAAATAGGTTTAATGCAATGTATTGCGAGTGTAAAGAGGAAGTATGGATAGGTGGTTGGGACAGTGTTGGAGAGATGTTGCGCTATATTATTGCATCATAGTAAGATGAAAGATGGTAATGTAGGAGAAGAACAGTAGAGGATAAGCTGAAGAGTAGCATAATTAAGTACAGGAATCTGTATTTTATAGATGGCAGGTAGTGGGGAAGTAGCAATGAAGAAGGAAACAAGAAGCTGCAAGATAGTAGGAGATTTAGTGATAGTGAATTCTGAAAGATGGAAGACGATAGTTAAGGAGAGAAATATTTTCTATAAAAGAAGAGATATAGGGTGTCCTAGCATCTTCTCTGGAAAGTAAGGAATAGAAGGGTATTAAAGGCTAGAGTATAATAATGTAGTCAAAATAAGAAGACATGAAGGTTTATTTGGGAAAAGAAAAAGATGCAAAGTGTAATAGAGAGGTACTATTAGGGAAGGTTGTGATTATAAATGGATATAGTGCAAAGTGGTATGGGAAGGAGAAAGATAGTTGGGAATGGGACTAAAAATTAAACAGAGATAAAGAAGTAGGAACGAAGAAAAAAGAAGTGTAGGTATAGAAGTAGTAAGGTAATTTGGGGAGAGTTTTGGAATAAGAGTCACAAGTGAAATGTGTATGTAGAAAGTTTAAAATCAGAGTAAGAAGGTGTGGGTGGGAAATGGGAATAGGGTAGGGGACTGAAGCGAAGCCAAGCTTAGTGAGGCTGAGCGTAGCAGGCTTCCCACCCTCAGGTCAATTTATAACTGAGAGCAATCATTTTATAGCTAGAACAAAGCAATTAAAGAGATGCAAGTAAAATAGGTTGTCTGTCATTTCCTGAGACTAAATAACTGGCATAAGGAAATGGGACAATGGCTAACTTAATAAGAGGTCCTTAAAATGCACAGAGTATTTCACAGAGACTTTCAATCACAGAGCAGGCATGTATTTAACTACTTAAAGTTAATATGTAGCAAGGTGCTTCATGATAAGTATGCTTACATTAAACACAAATTTTCAGTAAACTTGTAGGTGTAGGCATATGGCCTTATGGCAGAGCTCCTGCAATATTGAGGTCAGATGTAGTGACTGCAGGCTGTGAAGTAAAAGAAAGTAAAAGAGACTCTACTAAACTGTAAAAATTATATTGTGGTAATAAAGTTTGTACTTATTATACAAAAAAGAGACGGAAGGAGGACCACAGTAAGTCCGAGCAAGAGCAAGAAAATACAGGTGAAATATAAGAGTGATAGTAAAAAAAGTGTAGAAATGTAAGCTCAAAGTAGTTTTAGCATGAAGTATACTGATAGAGAACCACAGTAATGAAGTGTAAATATACAACTTTATTAAGCAAATTATCAGAACGTAGCACTACACCGATACGCACAATATAACACCATCATTTAGAAAATATTTGTGGGATTAACCAGTATGTCAACACAGTGTAATATAGTGTAATATATCTATATATACATGTGTATATATATATATATATATATATATATATATATATATATATATATATATGTGTGTGTGTGTGTGTGTGTGTGTTTGTATATATATATATATATATATATATATATATAGACATATACCAGAACACTAGCAGCTTACATTACATACATATGTGTTAAAGGAAACACGCTTAGTTAGCATATATAAAGCTTATTCAATCTGAATGAAAGTGTTAGAAATAAAACACACTACCAAAGTCTTTTCACTGTTGTACACAGTCTTGGAACAAATAGAAATGTAATAACATATGACACACACTTGCTCTATGAAGGAAGATAGTGACTGAGTGTAAAAGGAGACATTACCTAGGGGATATTTAACTATATATTCTCCAAAAATGTCATTCCCACCCTCAGGTCAATTTATAACTGACAGCAATCAGTTTATAGCTAGAACAAAGCAATTAACAAAGCGATACAAGTAAAATAGGTTGTCTGTCATTTCCTGAGACTAAATAACTGGCATTTGGAGTATAGTCTACTGGTCAAGCAAAAGGAGGCAGTGTTCAACATAGTAAGAAGTCCTTAGAGTGCATGGACTATTTCACAGAGACTTTCAATCACAGAGCAGGCATGTATTTAACTGATTAATTTAATACTCAGCAAGGTTTTTTTTGATAATTGTGTTTACATTTAACACTGATAAATTTCTCAGTACACTTGTAGGTGTAGGTGTAGAGTATTGTGGCAGAGTTCCTGCAATGTCGAGGTAAGATGTAGTGACCACAGACTATTATTCATTGACAAAACTATCACTAAATTTGTAGGTGTAGGTGTAGGACCATGTGGCAGAGCTCCTGCAATATTGAGGTAAGATATAGTGACAACGGGCTATTAAACAGCAATGAAATTCTCAGTAAACTTGCATGTGTAGGTGTAGGGTCTTGTGGCAGAGTTCCTGCAATATCAAAATCAGATGTAGTGACTGAAGGCTATTAAACACTGACAAAATTCTCAGTAAACTTGTAGGTGTAGGTGTAGGGCCTTGTGGCAGAGCTCTTACAATATCGAGGTCAGATGTAGTGACCGCAGGCTCTGCTCCATAAAGGAAGATAATGACTGAGTGTAACAGGAGACAACAATGCACAATGCAATACATCTAGTCTTGTTCGGAAATGTGAACATTAGGCCTCAGTGAAATATTAGATTTTTGTTATCAACTGAATGACATAACAAAAACACAAAGAACAATTGGCATGTTCTATCTTTTACAGCTGGCTGTATCAGTGTGCTGAACTTAAACTAGCTTTCAAATTTGAAAAAAAATCAGAGAGTGCTACTTGAATATAGAGTAAATTCAGAAAAAAAGATGAATCTGAAAATTGAGTGACTGCTGTTAAAATATGCAGTAAACTCAAATAATATGATGAATTTGAAAACTCAGCAGCTGCTGCTGAAAAATGCAGTGGATTCAGAGTATGATAAATTTAAAAACTGAGTGATTGGTGCTGGAATACACAGTGGATTCAAAGAACATAAGGAATCAGAGCACTCTCTGATTTCTTCTGGAATATGCAGTAGATTCAGACATTATAAATCTGAAAACTCAGGGACTGATGAAATATGCAGTCAACAGAGGGACTTCACATGCTGCATCATTCAGATATAGGCAGACCACATAAAACTAATAAAGTTTGGTTCTTCTGAGAAATGCCAGGAGGCAACAAGCTGGCTATTGTGTATGACTGCCTGCTTGTTGGGTGTGGTGTTGTTGGTAGCTCTGTTGTTGTGGTAGTGTGGTGTTCTGTGTGCCAAAGTGCATGTCTGTGACTGTGTGTGGTTAGGACCAGCATTTCATGCCTCCTTTGCATTAGTAAGTGATGTAGTGTAGACACTCCTGTTTCATTTCACACAGATGTGGTGGTATAGCATTTTTCTCAGGCTGCAGGTACCATGTTCTGCTTTGGCTTTATTGCATGTACACTTGGTAGGTTAACATCTCTCTCTGGCTGTGGGCACCATGTTCTGCTTTAGTGTACATACACATGGTTGTGTAACAGTAACATCCATCTGTGACTGTGGGCATCATGTGCTGCTTTTGCTTTATTCCACATACACATGGTAGTGTATCATCTGCTTCTGCTTTATTGCACACATAATGGTACTATAACATTTGTCTCAGGCTGTGGGCACCATGTTCTGCTTCTGTTTTATTGCACATGCACATGGTAATATAACATCCATCTCAGACTGCTGATATTGTGTTCTGCTTCTGCTTTATTTCACATACCAAGGGTAGTGTAACATCTATCTCAGGCTACAGGAAGCATGTTCTGTTTCTGCTTTATTGTACGTATATATGGTAGTGTAACAGCCATCTCTGGCTATGGGCACAATGTTCTGCTTCTGCGTTATTGCAGATAGATGGTAGTGTAACATATGCCTCAGGCTGCAGATATCATGTTTTGCTTCTGCTTTATTGCACATACCCAGGGTAGTGTAACATCAATCACCTGCTGTGGGCACCATGTTCTGCTTCTGCTTTGTTGCACATACACATATTAGTGTAACATCTGCCTCAGGTTGCAGATACCATGTTCTACTTCTGCTTTATTGCACAGACTTAGGGTAATGTAACATTTGTCTCAGGCTGAAGGTACCATGTTCTGCTTGTGCTTTATTGCATATATCCAGTATAGTGTACCATCTGTCTCATGCTGTGGGTACTATGTTCTGCTTCTGCTTTATTGCAGATACACATGGAAGAGCAGTATCTGTCTCTGTCTGTGGGCACCATCTTAGGCCTCTGCCTGTTTTAGCATAAATATCTAGCTGCAGATTTGTATTGTTATTTCCATCTTCCTCACACTTGTACATGATATCTTGTATATCCCTTGTGTCTTTCAGCATGGGCAGAGTAAGAGTAGGGTGCTGCTGGCTGCTGTAGGAGGTAGCAGAGTGGCTTATGTTGCAGAGTGGCTAATGAACTCACAATTCATCACCTGTTTAACATTTTGGACACCTGTGACTCATCATCACTAATGACACCCTTCTCTTTTTGTCTCCCATCTGCCAGTCATGACAGCACCACAAAGCCACGAGTATGTCAGCCACATCTTACCATGTCATCAGTTGAGAATGCATCTGAGGATTGATTAACAGACTGGGTCAGCTTCTCCAAGGGGCTTCTTCAACTCTTGAAATATCACACTATCGGTTCAAATGAAGCAAAAACAGTAAAGCAGCACTCTGTTTATTCACAAGTCACAAGATAAAGCATTCGGGTAATGCCCTTCATCTTTCTGCCTACAAGATCTTGCTACTATATCTTCTGGGCCACTCAACAGCTGCCATGCTGCCCATACACCACCCTTTCCCTGCCACTTCCCTACCTTGTTTGTTTGTTTTTGTGTATCCCATAGCTCTTCCTCTTATTCGCCCTTCTACCTCTGCCTGCCTAGTTACATGTGTGGTTGTGTACCCCCACTACATAATATCCTCTTCATTCCTCCCTCTTTGTGCATTTCTCTCCTCCTTTTGTTACAGTCTGTCTCACTCACACTCTCTCTCTTTATATATATATATATATATATATATATATATATATATATATATATATATATAGACACACACATATAAAATGAGGGTCCCCACCCACAAAACCGATTTCCCCTTATGTGCACCTGCAATGTGTTCCTCTGCTTGCTGTCCACCATTCCTTACTTTCCTGACCCAATAAGGTGTCCAGCTTGCTGGGCATCAGATGAGTGAGTCTTCCCATTTGCTGTTGTTGGTATATGGCACATAGCAGCAGCTTGCCTTTACATTTGTCTGCTCACACTACATGCAGTGCCTCTCCTATGCACTCGCACAAGGCTCTGAGAAAGGAATGGGGCAGCTCTACCTTGGCCTTCTATGAACTGTATTAACAACATCATTGTAATTCACTTATATCATTTTACTTCTGATTCATATACATCCCTTATACAAAGGCATCTGACTACTCATGCAATATGTCCCTGCTTATTTATTCATATCTGGTTTGCACAACAGTCATCATCTACATGCAGTGCTAAATGTCCACCATCCTGAAGTACATCTCTATGAATCGCAGCCAATATGTGTTAGTGTACATTGTTTATGCCTTAATACAGCAATTCCATACTTTATAAGTTTCTTATTAAAATAGCAATAATAATAGCAACAAGAAGCAACAACAATAATAATAGTAATAAAGTGATTTGCAATCATGTGTTTAAGCAGCATTCTGGCTAGCATAATGTCTGCTTATACTGAAGCTCATACTTTCAGATTATTGATATTTGAAATATCAGATGCTCAACTTTTCAAATCCAAATGAGCAATATGTTGGCATTTAATTGCAAAGTCTAAGACAAAATCAGTATCACCACAATCACAGCAAGTTGTAAGTTAGTAAACAGCTCACTATGGTTGACACTGATTTTTGACAGCACTAAGTGTCTTAAGAGCAGCCTGGCACAAAATGCATAGCAGAAGCTGTAGGAACTTTTAGGTATCTCTACCATCTGATATTGTTAATCCTCATCTACTTCCTTACGTATGGGTTACGGTTCCGATATCGGAACCGAGCCAGCCATATACCAAGCTCACGCCAGCGATAAACTCTCGAGCTAAGCAATCTCTTACCCATAACCCTCCTCGCCCTGTTGCCTCACATTTCATTTGCCACATCGCCATCAAGTCATGTCAGGGTGTTGCTCTTGAGCTAAGTGAAACCTTTTTTTGTCCTTTTATTTCAAAATAAGGACTTTTTCTCTCAGAAAAGTTGATTTTCTGATCTCTCTTACCTTATCACATTTAACGACTCCCTTTTCTTTCAGTTTTCTAAAAATTTTTTAGTCACTTTCACCCTTTTTATCTAATGTAAGGTATCAGTTGATTACCATCATTGGCAGATAGCCTTTCCTTTATTTCCTTCGAGTAATTTTGTGTTTTTGTATTATTGTTGGTATTTGCCTTTCCTTTAACATGACAGATAAAAAGGTAGTACTGGTTTTAAAAGATGTTATGATTGTGGACATAAACTACCTACTTCAGATGCACATTCTTTGTGTGATTTCTGTTTAGCTGTGCCTCACTTAACTGTTGACCCACCCTGTGGAATTTGTAAGAATTTTTCTAACAGGACACTGATAGAGAGGAAAAATAAACTTTTGCTGAAAGGGTTACTAAAGTCTCCCTTTTCAGAGGCTATTTCTGGGTCGGAGGCCTCAACTCCTCCAAGATCCCATAAAAAGAAGTCTGAGGATGCTTCTAAGGCTAAATCTCTTTCTTCGTCCCCGACTGGGGACTCTCATCAACCAAGAAAGAAAGCAAAGATTTCTGCTTCGGATCCGACCCTCTCGGATCCGACACCTTCGGCGCCTAGATCTTCGGCTCCAAAAAAGTCCTCGGCACCACCTATGTCTATGGCACTGATGTCCTTTGCTGTATTGGAACCGAGGGGCCCCTCAGTTCAGACTTCTTTACCGGCACCGACCTCACAGTCGACGCATATCACCATTGTTTCGGAACCGACAGCTCAGTCCTTGTTTACTATTTTATCGGTTCCAACCTCAGCACGACAACTACTTCGGCACCGACCTTTTCATCGGTGCAGACCATTACATCAGCACCGATGACTTTCTCGGTGTAGACACCTGTAGTGCAGTCCTTTACGGCACCATTGTTTTCAGTGCAGTCTACTGAGATGGGCACCGACCTGCCCTCATCTCTAGATAGACCTGTTTCCCCCTCAGCTGTTTCTGTGAGATCTACCAGAAGCCTCTCCCAACATGATGTATTGCGACTTGTGGATCAAGTGCTTTTGGCCAGAGGAATTCCACCTCTCAAGACCTGTCCTTCTCCCTTGAAATCTATTGACGTAGCACAGTCTTCCCCTGTACGGTTCCATTTATGGATCTCTCTAAGGAGCCGCAGTTGCCTTCATGGCAGAAAACTTTTGCTATGACCCAGGATTTGACTTTTCTCAGCCATCCTGGGACTCCCAGTCGGCAGGCTGGACCACTTAGGGGAGAGGTGACTTCCCCCTTGGGCTCTCACCCCTCTTCTAGTGGACTTGCCTTCCAAGTCATGGAGAAGGCCTTGGCATCTACCGCTGATACTGTGCTTACTATCTCACCATCCTCCTCTGGACCACTATGTACACAGGTCACTTCTAGTGGACACCGGGCACAGAGGTCTCAGGATATACTCCCACAGGATACCCCCTTGGTGTTGTCTTCCCCAGCGTCTCCCTCTGAGGAAGTTCATTGGAAATCCTCATGCAAAAGGAAGCATATGGACTCCACTGAGGAGTCTCTCACTGAAGACACAGACTTTGATGATGGGGAAGGGTCCCCTCATTCATCTTCTGACATATCTTTTGGTGATATCCCAGAAATCCTTAAACAGAGAGGTGAATGGCAGTCCTCTAACCCAACTTCTGAGGAGTCTGTGTTCCTGCAGGCTTTTCGCGCCCAGTGCCCTACCTCCTGGGTTACCCCACCTGCAGATGAACTGGTCTGGATCATTGTGTAGCATGCATGGAAGACCCCTGATACTGTTGAGGCCATTCTTCGGAGGCCAGACAAAATCTTGTCCCCCCTGCTTCTGAACCTCATTGGTCTAAAGGTCTCCCTGTAGATGGTCTGGTGGTGGCACTAAGAAAGACCTGGCAGAAGAGGAAAGCCAGACTATCCATCCACCCAACAAAGAGTCCAGGGCATTGGATAGGATAGGGAAGCGCACCTTTGCATCAGCAACCTTCACTATCAGGTCCCTGAATTATATAGCACACTTCACCAGGCTTCAAAGAGACCTAGTATCTGAGCTCTCTGAGACTTTGGCAGGTGCCGTGTCTGATGAGGTCCGTGACAAAGTGGCCTCTCAGTTGGCCACTATTGAATCGATTTCAAACTCCTCCATGTGCTCGGTGTCCCACACAACAGAAGGAGCGGCTAGAGCAGCGAGTTCAGGCATTGTTTTGAGATGACATGCCTTAATGTGCTTGTGTAATTTCACAAAACCCTTCAAGGCTTCCTTTCTCAATGCTCCCATCAAGTCCTCCTCCTTGTTTGGACCCAAAGTCAAAACTACATTGGCCAAGTGTGAACAGGACGGTAAGACCCTATCTGCCATAGGTGTCCATTATTTTTCCCCCCAACATGCTTTCTCCAGAAACCAAAATAGCGGGAGGATGTGGTACAGAAAATCTCAGGGTCCTTTCCATGACACACAGGCCGATTTTTCCCCTAGGGGCAGAGGGGAAACTCACAAGGAAGACTCCCCTTTCAGGGCAGAGGAGGTCCGTGTAATCAGGGTTCCAGAGATTCCTTCTCCGGGCTATCCTACCAGCACTCCTGAAGAGCAGCCCAACCCCTTTCCTCTGGAAGTGGTTGGGGGACATTTCTCTTTGTACCCTTCTGCCTGGCTAACCATTACCAATAATTCTTGGGTACAAAGGATAATAACAAGAGGTTACAAGATCCCCTTTGAACTTTGCCCTGTCCCTCCATCAAGTTTTCCCGATGTTCCACCCAGTCAAAGGGAAGAAGCAGCTCTAGAGATTACAAAGCTGCTAAACAAAAGAGTCATCCAAGTAGTCCCAACAGACCAGATAGGATCCGGATTCTACTCGAGACTATTTTTGGTGCCAAAGAAAACCAGGGACTGGAGACCAATTTTGGATCTCAGTGTGCTAAACAAATTTGTGAGTGTGCAAAAATTTCGGATGGTCACTATACAGTCTATCATTCCTCTATTGGAAAAAGATGATTGGATGTGCTCGATAGATCTTCAGGATGCGTACTACCACATAAAGGTGGACAGACCATCAAGAAGATTCCTGCGCTTCTGTGTGGGAGCCAGTCATTACCAGTTCAGAGTACTGCCCTTTGGACTCTCTACAGCCCCCAGAGTGTTTATTGAGTTCATGGCAGTTGTCACAGCTCACCTACGACTTCAAGGTTTTCAGGTTTTTTTCATATCTAGACGACTGGATCCTCCCCGCCCCCACCAGGCACCTATTGGAGGAAGCCCTGGCATACTCTCTCAATACTATCGAAAAGTTGGGCATAACAATAAACTGGCAGAAATCCAATCTCACCCCTTCTCAGTCCACAGAATTCATAGGGGTCATTTTGGACTCAAAAACTTGCAAAGTGTCCATACCGGAACACAGAATATCATGAATCAGACAGCAACTGTTACCAGTTCTCTCAATGGAAAAGTCCACAGTTCACTCGATCCTGCAACTGTTGGGCTCCATGGCAGCTTGCATCACCATTGTACCATTAGCCAGGTTTCACATGAGGCTTCTACAATGGCTACTGCTCACCCAATGGTATCCTTTCCAGCTTCCCCTTTCAGCCAAGATTCACATAACTCAGAGATGCAAACAAGATCTAAAGTGGTGATTGAACCACAACCCATCACAATAGTCTCACCCCTACTCCCCTCAACAGCCCAAGGCT
Organism: Protopterus annectens; assembly: GCF_019279795.1. Lineage (NCBI taxonomy): Eukaryota > Metazoa > Chordata > Ceratodontiformes > Protopteridae > Protopterus > Protopterus annectens. The sequence continues at coordinate 1,195,283,147 of NC_056743.1, read as the reverse complement.
ACAGTGACCACGGACGCCTCCCTGATGGGGTGGGGAGGGCTATGTCAGGGTCAGACAGTCCACAGCACTTGGTCCAAAGTGGAGGCCCATCTGCATATAAATGTTTTAGAGCTGAGAGTGGTGCTTCTGGCATTGCAGGCATTCCATCCCTTGCTGCCGTCAGGGACAATTGTGATACAATCACACACAACATGGCAGTAGTCTGGTACATCAACAAACAGGGCAGAACCAAATCCTACCCCCTCTGTCGAGAGGCTATGAGGATATGGCAATGGGCGATGGCTACCAACCGCTTTCTTCTAGCAATGCATATTCCCGGGAGTTCCAACGTGATAGCAGACAGACTCAGCAGGTGCATTCTTCAACCTCATGAGTGGTCCCTGAATCCTCTCATAGCAGCGGAGATCTTCCACCGTTGGGGCCATCCGTGCTGCGACCTCCTTGCATCCCCGACCAACTTCAAATGCAGCAACTACTTTTCCCTGATTCCCTCTCGGGACAGTCGCCCAGGGACGCTCTAGTTCACGATTGGCCATCGGGTCTTCTTTATGCCTTCCTACCCACTCCCCTCATTCCCCAGTTTCTAAAGAAAGCCCGTCGATTGAAGAGCAAAGTGATCCTTATTGCTCCATATTGGCCTTGTCAGGTGTGGCCTCACCTGCTAGATCAACCATGGATTCTTTGTCTAACCTCGGAGTTGATCTCCCATCCGCAGAATCTGATTTACCCCAACCTGCACAGTCTGAAGCTCACAGCTTGGCTCCTCCAATTCCCTTGATTGCCAGGCAAAATGATCTTCCCTCACAAGTACGGGACATTCTTATTGCATCTCATAAGCCCTCCACGAGAATGACTTATCTAGGCAAATGGAAAAGATTTACCTGTTGGCTGAAAGATAAGGAAATTGATAACTTTTCAGCACTGGTGTCGATGGTACTCGAATATCTAACCGTGCTATTTCAATCAGGGCTGTCAGCATCTACCATTTGAGTACATTTGGCTGCGATCTCTAATTTCCATAAGAATGTCCAAGACTCCTCCCTCATGTCTCACAAGTTATGTAAAGCCTTCATAAAGGGTGTGAATCATCTGAAACCTATTCAACCTTGGGATTTATCTTTAGTTCTTCAAGCTCTGACATTGCCCCCTTTTGAACCAGCTGCTTCATGCAACCTCAAATATCTGTTGTGGAAGACCTTGTTTTTGGTCGCTATTACTTCTGCCAGACATATCTCTGAGCTTCAGGCCCTATGTACAAACAGTCCATACTTGATTTTTCATCCAGACAGGGTATCCTTAAGAACTAACCCTTCCTTCTTGCCAAAAGTCATTTCTGAAATGTCTATTAATCAGACCATTGAATTGCCAGTGTTTTTTCCTGATCATTCTAATGAGGGAGAGTACTGCCTACATACCCTAGACATACACAGACAACTCCGTTTCTATTTGCAAAGGACTAAATCTTTCCGTAAATCAGACCAGTTATTCTTGGCTTTTTCTGGATCTAGATTAGGATGTGCTGTTGCTAAGGTCACATTGGCTAGATGGTTAAAAGACACTGTGACCCGTATTTATTAGGTACACAATACTTCTTTGCCAACTACCATCAAGGCTCATTCAACAAGGTCAGTGGCAACTTCTGCTGCCTTCCATGCCAGAGCTTCTTTACATGACATCTGTGCAGCTGCAACTTGGGCCACTCCTCATACCTTTATCAGTCATTACAAGTTGGACTTGGCCTCCAGGGGAAGAGCATCTTTTGGTTATATGGTGCTCAGGAATGTCCTTCCATGAAAGCCTCCCAGGAAGAGAGGTAGCTGGGGACTCTGTCCCATACGTAAGGAAGTGGACGAGGATTAACAATATCAGATAAAGAAGTTTATTTATTTTATTTACTTTACATTTGTTGACTGGGCTAGTTTAGCTGGATACATGTCCATTTTCAGTAGAGGCCCAGGGAGATAAGCTCCAAACATAAAAACATTACAAAAATAGAAATTACAAAATAAAATTACAAAATGGAAATTACAAAATAAAAATTCACTACTTACACTGAATAGCTTTCATGTGGAGATATGCTCCAAACATAGCAAAATTACTATATATGATACTTAAAGTTACTAAGGTTCTACTATATAAGAGAATTTAAAAGTGTATGTGTTATAATTAAATAAAAAGTTTGTCTAAGAAGAGGAAATGTAGTTTAGAGTTTTTGCATGGGTGTTAGATATAAGGAGATACAGGTTCACTTGTGGTACTAATGTTGCCATTTGTAAGTCAAAGTAGGGGAACTAGAGATGTAGGTAGAGAAAAAAGATACATATGAGGGCTGAATAAAGTTAGCTTCTAGGATTAAAGGTTGAGAGGGAACAAAGCCCAGAAGGAGGGCATATAGCAAGAAGAGATAGTAATAGGAAAAGTAAGGTTTAGTCGGGTTTAGTGCAGGGACAGAGCCAATGATTTTTCATGTGTTCTTTGAGGTGTTTTTTTTAGAGAGATGTAGATGAGAGAGAGATGTGAGTGACATAGGAAGCTTGTTCCATATTTTTCCCACAACGTTGATAAAAAGGGAGTCTCCAGCTTTGTTATTAGATTTGATATGGGCGATTAGTAGCTTATTAGCTGAACGGAGTGTCGCTAGATTTTTATATAGGGAGATTAAGTTAGAGAGGATTGGAGTATTATTTGGGTGATGAAGGATTTTTTCTATGATCACTAGTTGATTATACACCAGCTGGTTTTGTAGTTCAGACCACCCGAGTTGTTTAAGGTTGTGACAGTGGTGGGTTCTAAAAGGGGTGCCAGTGGCAAATCTTGCTATATTGTTATAGCTAGTTTCGAGCTTATTTAGATTAGATTTTGATAGATTTGTATATATAGGAGAGGCATAGAATAGGGTAGAAGTGAGATGGGTCTGGGCAATGGTGGTTCTAGCTAGAGGTGTGAGGTAAGGTTTAATTCTATACAAGGAGCCAAGTTTTTTATTGACCATCAGTATAGTATTGTTGATATGATCGTCATAGATGAGGTTATTATCTATAGTAATGCCCAGGAGACGTGTAGTAGTATCAGGGGTAATAGTGGTACCGTTGTTAGAGGTAACTGTGAAGTGGATGGACTTTTGGGAGGGAGCAAAGAGTAACAATTTTGTTTTTTAGGGTTAAGGAGGAGGCAATGGTCAGTAAACCAATTTTCAACAGTGTTAAATACTGTTTGGGTAAGGGTTTGAAGAGAGATAGATGAATTAGAAGAACATATTAGAGTGGCGTCATCGGCATATTGAATACAGGTGGCTTGAGGAAAAACAGTATTGATTTCTATAATAAAAATTGAAAATAAAAGAGGGCCTAATATAGAGCCTTGAGGGACTCCGATGTTTAAGGGGAGGGGTGTGGATAGGTTATTATCCCATAGCACTGCTTGATGTCTGTTTTTTAGATAGGATGTAAACCAAAGTATTGCTTGAGGGTCAAGAGATTGTGCTTTCAGCACACCAATTAGTAAGTTGTGATTAACCATATCAAAGGCTTTTGATAGGTCAATAAATAATGCGGAGGACAGAGAATTATTATTTCAATTTCTGTTTATACAGTCAGTAAAAGTTAACAGTGCAGTGGTTGTACTATGAAAGGGCCTAAAGCCATGCTGGCAATTGGCAAGTAAATTGTTGTTGAGCAGGTGTTGAAGTAGTTGATGGTGAATACATTTTTCCATTATTTTGGCAAGTGGGGAGAGTAATGCAATTGGACAGAAATTGGAGATATCAGTGGATTTGCCTCCTTTATGTAAAGGGATGATGTGGGAGACTTTCCATATGGATGGGATGCTACCTTCTGTGATGGTACGGTTTATAAGGATGGATATGGGATAAGCTATGACTTTGGAAGCTATTTGAAGATATTCAGCTGGAAGGCGGTCAGCAGAAGGGGTACAAGGCTTGAGTTTTTGAAGGAGTTTGCAGATAAAGGATGTTGGTACAGGTTGTATGTGGAAGGAGGGCACTGAATTGTTTATGTTTTGTAAAGGGTTGGGAGGACTGGGAGGGAGTGTCTTTGCAAGATTTTGAATAATTTCAGTGAAGTAATTATGGAAGGCATCAGCTATTTGCAAAGGATTATAATGAGGAATTGAAGTTGGGGCTGGAGTTTTGGAATGTCCTGGTTGGAGATGTTTATTGATGCCTGATCAGAACTTTTGTGGATTTTTTGTATGAAATTGTTGAAGGTGGTGATAATAATTTTTTTTGTCTAAGATAATGTCCTTTTTGGTTGCATTTCTTAGCTGTTTGAAGAGTAGATGGTCTGCAGAGCTCTTAGTGGCTCTCCATTTGGCCCATATTTTGTTTCGTAGGAACATTTTTTTCTTGGTTTGTTGTGTGAGCCATGGAGCTGCTTTGGTCCTGATTCGGGAGGATCGAAGGGGGGCATGGAGATCCAGGATTTGTAGGAATTTAGTATTAAAGTAAGAAACAGCTTCATCTAGTTTGAGGTGTTTCAGAGGTGACCAGTTACAGGCTTTTAGTTCATTTTGAAAGTTATCTTCTTGGAATTGTTTTTTTGTATGAAAGGTTATAAAGGTGTTATTGGTAGGATTATGAACCTTTTGCCTTATTATATAGGTTAAAACATGGTCGCTAATATCATCAGGTAGTGTTCCCGGTATATAGGTTTCAGGATGACTATTTACAAGGATCCAGTCAAGAGTGGTTTCTTTATTACTAGGTTTGTGAATTCTTGTGGGGGTGTTTATTATTTGGGTGAAATCATGAAGATTAATGTGGGTACTAGGATTAGGGGAGCTACAGGTAGTCCACTCAATATTAAAGTCACCTAGTATTATTGTTTCTTGAGGAAGTAGGGTGGAGAGGTTACTAAGAATATTTTCAAGAGTTTTAGTATTATTTCCAGGTGGGATGTAGGTACAGATTATGAAAATAGATTTAGATTTATTAAGTTGTAGTTTAATAGTAAGGGTTTCGGCATTGTTACCATAACATTCCATCTGTATTGTTGATCCTCGTCCACTCATTACGACCCTCCCTCCTTCCCCCTCCTATGGCTACTAGTGGATCTCACCATCCTTCTCTTTAGGTAATTTGACCAGAGATAGCCTCTACCTTTTTCTGACTTGCAAACTCAATCTGAGGTAACAGGGAGAGGGGGGTTATGGGTAAGAGATTGCTTAGCTCGAGAGTTTATCATTGGCATGAGCTTGGTATATGGCCAGCTCTGTTCCGATATTGGAACCGTAACCCATACGTAAGGAAGTGGACGAAGATCAACAATACAGATGGAACGTTATGGTAAGACATAACTTCTTTTTTCTTGTTAACTAAACAATGGTAAGTGTTTCATACCAATCTATTTTATGAATATATCACTGCTTAGAAATATTTTTTTCATCCACACAGTATGGAAACTCAGAGGATGCAAGAAAGGTATGCATGCAACTTTCAGCATACAGAAAAGGGATGGGCACATTGGCACTGCCACAATGCAAGTTATAGAAATATGTCTCACCTTCTGCAGTCAGCCCTTTATTCTTTGTACAATTTTAGAGTTATCATTTACAGACTCTTCAAAAATATGCACTTCTGTGTGGGCATCTTGCATTAAGCTGTGCATGTAACTGTTAAGTTTTCATGGCAGAAAAGAGTTTTTAATCTACCAGTGCATAATAATTTAGGGTAAAGATGTAATAGCAGGCACCCACACCATAGCCTGTTGCTATTTTTCTATCTTGTCACTGCTTTTAATTTGACGTTTTGTCCGGTAGTACTCTGTTCTTCTCTTGAAGATATAATTCATTAAGGCATAACATTCAAGTTAAAATAATATCCTTGTCTTATTTCAGAAATGAAATGAAATAGTTCATACCAGCTGGTATACAGCTTTTATTTAATCAACGAGCAACAGAACATGGATAGATAAGATTTTGTACTATTTTTTAAGAATGTGAAGAAATGAATAGTGTAGTGAACAATTTTCCATGCTCATTATTTCAAATACAGTACTACCCTGATAGTGCGAACAGTTTTGTTTCTTAGTTGATGTCACACCTTTGAGTCACAGCTGTTCTGTTCCTTTTGGCAGCATATCTGCCTTACCTATCATATGATTAGTGTAATACATTCTTGCTTCTAATTATCATCACATACTATTGATGACATGTATAATTTGTGCACTCTGTTACCCTTTTACAAATTAGACTATAAATCAATGAAACCAGTTAAAATGTCTGACTAATGAAAGGCACAACATTAATATAGACTAAAAGGTTTAGCAGATGCCAAAACCTATAAAATCGTTTTATATGACAAGCTGGCAAAAATCTGCTAACTTGTAGACATGAACAAAACTTAACCAGTTAAAAGAAAAACATTGCTAAATATGTGCATGGATCCTAAGAAAAGGCTATGGATTCAGGTTGATTTCAAACTAATGAAACACCATGAGTTGTTCTACCCCCTCCCTCTCCAAATTTGCACAGATAGAGCATTATCTTATATCAATCTGTAATGTATAATTCTTATGAATAAAAAGAAACTGTCAATAACTTAGAAATATTCTTGTCATGACAGCAATTCACTGGAAGGACTTAACGTTTCGTTTACAGATTTTGTCCTGACCATGTCACATGGTGTTTTCTGGCTAATTTGTGTATGGGCTTAGCATCCTTCCAAATGGTGTTTGGCTTCCCAATCTGAGCACAACATTCAGTCACTTAAGAAATACTGTTTCCATTTTGACTCACAGTGCCTCAATCAGCTGCTTCTGCAGCAAAAGACCTAGAAACACTGAGATAAGCCTGTCCAGCAATTGATTATAAAACATAACTTATTTTCTTTTAAATGAATAATATAGTAATTCAAATGCACACAGGTTCCCTTGATAATTCTAAATTGCAGTCTTGCCTAGTTTGATTTTCATTACTGTCCCTATGATATGACTTGATGGACATGTCATAACATAACTCCTGAACGTGGTGTTTTTTGTCAGGTATGTCATAATGCAGTTGTTTTTGATGGAGCCTGGCACTAGTAACATCATACTAAAATTAAGGACGAAATGTGTCTTTCTTAATATCTCAACAGCATGTTTGCTGGTCAACCAACTGTTTTGTCTCATGGAACATTTTGTAGGTTAAGCAGGTTGAGGAAGACATTTATTGAATCTTTTTTGGATTTTTTACAAAATCTGCTGTGAATTCTGTACAACTGTTACAGATAGACTCATTTGTTTGTGGACATTTTGAGAAAACAGTCAAATAGATGAAATCTCACATTGAGAGAGTCCCAGAAGTCCTATGAGTACTACTTTATGAAATGGCTTTCTGTTGGCTTCCATTAACTGAGAAATTTATTTTCAGGTCAGTGATACCAGCTAGGATGACAGATCACAGGTCACAGAGAAAGCCTATCTCAAACCAAGCTAAGTATGACAGTACTGACACCAAGTGGTGTCAGCCATCTTATTTTAAAATATTTACTACAGCTGATCAAGTGTGAAACAGGATTCAGCTTGAATGCTTTCTTGTTTTGATGTGGTTTGGTTACTACAAACAGAACGTGGATGTTTTCCTTCATAAGTAGGGCTGCTCACAAAAGGTCATAAAAACAATCCTACACACCTTGCATTTTGCTGATTTTTTTGCCAGGATGGCCTTTTTGAGAGGTATGAACTATTGTTTTTTTAAGTGATTTGGTGGCCATCACTTCTGGACTTTTCATCACATTGCTGTCTTCCACTAAAAGTTCATCTCTGTATAGGATATCCTAGGTAACAGTTTTGTTTAATGTGAAAGCCATCCTAGACTCATAGTTTTCCTCACTGTCTGTGCAAGTAGGCTCATTACGGTTTATTCTCTTAGTTCATCTAGCCTTGACGCTGAGATATGCCTAAGCATTATAACATTAAAACTGTCTGTTTTAGTTTATACTGCTGAGTAGTCTTTCTCAAAACATGGTACAGTGCTTCAGCAAAATATATGTGTTTCCATCTCTGCATTTCTGCAGTCTTAATATCATGCAGTGAAGCTTTGTTAAGGCAATATGAATGGGCTTATTAAAGACGGCGGCTACTGTCTGATGATTAGTCCCAGTCTGGATTGAGTTCCTATAGATGTAGTCACTGAATTTGGAGCAAACATACATTATTTGCAAATTGAAAAGGAACTCTTATCCACAATGTTTTTTTCTTTTCTTGCATGTTTGTTCCAAATTCAGTGACCACGTCTATAGGAGCTCAATCCAAACTGGGACTAATCATCAAACAGTCACTAAATAGTTCAGTCCTTCTTACTATAGCTCTATTTTGCCTTTGGTTTCTTTAAAAACAGGATGGATATGCAATAGAAACACCTTCTTAAAGGATTACAATAGTCCATGGGTAGGATGAACATGCAGTATACTTCAGTAGGTCTTGGTTATATCTGATATGGTTTGAGATCCTTAAGTGGCTGCTGGAACACAAACGTTTAGTCAGACTGGAGCTATACTTAAAGAAATCTAACACAAGATAGAGCTGTAGTAAGAAGTAGAATTAAAGACCCTCCTTTTGGCAGGAAGAGACAGTGACTTTAGGGAAGCCGTAATTTCCTTCTGTGGAAAAAAAGAGGAGTATTTTGTCCAGGGGGCATACCTCTCAACTGTACAGGCTTTCACAGAATGTCCAGATTCTTGCCTCATATTTTTGGTCCATTTTTCATAAAATTGTGGTTTTTCTGGCAAATTATTTTCCCTTCATTAAAGAATTAAGTCAGAAAATAATGGCAGACATTTGCATTTCAGACTTCACACCTTTCAGAAAATTCATACCAATGTAAAACTAGTTGTTCTATCAACTTTGTAAGTTTGTAAGAGCAATATTTAAAAACTGTCCCTATTTTGGGCCTTTGCCACCCCCCCTCCATTATTCATGACTTTGTCCAAATTTCTTGCTTTAAGAGGTTGAGAGGTATGTACAAGGGATTTTATTAAGAACTAAGTGGTGCTAAATTTTACCCTAGTACTAAGGAGGGCTATTTTCCTGGGCAGTTGTGAATGTAAGACTGGCTGAAGAAAGTTTCTGGAAGCACATATAAATACTATATTCTACTATTTACAGGCTTGATAGGAGAAAGGCCTGTTTGTGAGTGAAATCTGCCTATTATTTGTATAGTATGTATGTCCACATCGAGGGGAGGTGTTATCACTTCTGCCTTCTGAAAGAAGGGCTGCACTATTTAGTGACTGAGTTTTGTATTGGGCTGTACTCATTCCTCTCAACTTCTTTGCTCAAGAATTTGGAAAATTAAAAGTAACAAGGGGACAAAGGCACAAAATCTGGTACAGGTATTAAATATTACTTTAATTCACTTAAAAGTTAATAGAGCAACAGGTCTTCAATAAAATGCATTTTCTGAGCAACAAGAAGTAAGAACTTCTAACATCTGTCATTGTTGAATGACTGTAATCCTCCGTGATTTACCAAAAAATCAAAAAGTTTATGTGGGACATGGCAAAAATATGAGGTAAAATCAGGGATGTTCTGCAAAATTCTGGACAGCTGAGAAGTATGGCAATACTATAGAAACTGTATTATCTTCTTTAGAGCATCAAATATACATAGTGCCTTGGTGCTGTCTAAGACAACGCCATTCAGTATTTTTCAGTATCAAATGTCATGGGGAGGGGGGCATCAGACAGGTGCTCACCTAAATCTGAATGAAGTTTACATCACTAAGATATTACTAGGTATTTTAAGGCAGTGATATTTTCTGGGACTGACATATTTTTGATTACCCTTACTTTGTGGGACCAGGTTTAAGTTCTTCACTTCAGAACACATTACCCACACAGTTGATTGACTTCATGAACCTAAACTTGGAATTCACCTTTCCCAGGAATGTTTTCATTCCCTAGGGAAAAGAAGCACAACTGAATTGGTTTCGATCACTTCAGACTCTGCGGTTTATTTTCTATACTAATTAACTTCGGTAATGGTGAGTTAAAAGCTCTCTTGTGAAACGATCCATTACTGCAACTGTCATGAATTAATACCAAAGGAAGATTAATTAGTGCAAAGTGTAATTGAGCCAGATCAAACATCATATCAAGGATTAAAAAAATAACTTAGAAATGCAGCAAAAGCATCAGATTTACATTGGTTATCTGCACTAATCGCTGCAGCTCATGTGAGCTTCATTCAGTAACGTAACTTCTTTGCTCAAGAATAGTGAAACCAAGTATGATGATTTTGCTTCTTCTGTAAACCTGCATTTGCTAAAGGAAACTAACCTATGGTACTTTCAGGATGGCTGCACACTGAGTAACACCTTGTTTCTTGTTCTCCCAGTGTGAAAAGAGAAGCTCAGCAGAGAAAGCCAGTAGCATGGGTGCTGGAACCATAGAGCCAGGGGGAGGGAGAGCCCCCCCCCAACTTTTACTGCTGCAAGACCTGTCGGGAAAACTTAATGAAGTGGAGTTTTCATGCTAACGTGGATTTGTGTGGGGAAGTTAAACTAATTAAACTAGCTGTTGTTGTTCTCTTATTGCTCTGTGTTACAGGAGTTATGCTACCGCTGTTCTGTTGGTGCTACCAGAGTCATGCCGATAAGGAGAGTTTTGTTCTTTTGTTTGCAGGAGTTATGCTGCTAACGTGTGTTTGTGTGTGCATGTGTGTGTGCATGTGTGTGTGTGTGTGTGTGTGTGTGTGTGTGTGTGTGTGTGTGTGTTATACCTGGTGGTTAGTGTTACTCAGGCTCAAACAAGAGGCTGAATTCTCTGCATATACCACCACTTGTGATTCACAGATTTGAGTCCATAGTTCTAAACCTGGTTTTGGGCCTTTGCCCCCCCCCCCCAATAAATGCTGACTTTTTCCAGATTTCTTGTGCTGTGAAGTTGAGAGATTTAGTTGAGTGCCAAGTGGATTTTACAAGGAGCTGAGAGCTTTGGGGGAAGAGAAGTTTAATGCTACTTATGCTAAATTGTTTACATTGTTAGTAGCACAGCAGGTAGTATACTTGCTTTTGATGCAGAAGGCTGTGGGTTCTACTCCCATAGTATGCAGATGGATCGCTGATGATATACTGTGTTGTACTTTAAAAGGAGTGGATGCTGCATTCCTATGAATGTTGTCCTTTGGAGGAGTTACCTAGTAACTATGAATCTGTTATCAGTTTGCCATCCATTCCCCATTGCAAAATTGCTAGCTTATCATTTTTAATGTAGCATAGGCAATTTAGTCTTCAAAGGCAACAGGCACTTTTTTGTAGATGAAACAATGAAATATAAAGATGTTTGCTAGCAGCAACCTCTTCATTAGTTACAGATCCCTTCAATGTGGAATTATTTAGATGACTTACTTCTGCCGAGATTTTGCATATTTACTGATATTGGTGGATTGTAATGACAGAAGTTTGAGTGGCCTTTTATGGTTTTCATTATTGGTTAATACATTTTGTTTCATTGCTTACTAGAAGACTGTTCCAAACTACAAACTTAAAGCACATTCTAACAAGTGGTGCTGTATTATACAAGGAATATAATTTAATACAATCAGATTACTACAACCAGGAAGGTGAATCAAAGATCGCAAACGTATGCTTGCTCACAGGATGCAAGGAGATCAAAATAGGGAAAGAGACCAATCACCAATGGAGTCTACCAGGGTTCAGTACTGAGACTTTCTCTGTTTGGCATATACATCTCAAAAGTAAAAGGAAATACCAAAGGGCTTTGGCTGACTAAGTTTGAGATGACTGCAAACTAGGAGCAGTTATTGAATCCCAAATGACTTAACCATCATGCAGGAAGGTTTGTCCCAAACAATAACTGGTGCCAGAATCATGAATTGAAATTAAACTCCAAGAAATACATTATTGTATCCTTTATGAAGTCATCTAATCCAGGGAACTGCCAAATTGACAATGCTCCCTGAGAACTGACCCAGTTGTTTGGCATTTGAGAACTTGTCTGTACAGTGACCTAATGTAACCAACATGTGCTCAGAGTCATAAGAAAGTCTTTCTACATTGCGCAGCTTATAAACAAATTGATTGTGACTAGATCTAGAGATGTTGTTGTCCTCATTTACAAAGCCCTCATTAGGTCAATCATTTTGTATAATGCCGACTTTGGCATGTATCTGTCCAGACCCATGCAACAATTGGAATACCCACAGAGATACCTTGCTAAAGGGATAAAAGTCCTAAACAATAGGTCTTGCATGGACCACCTCAAAGATTTATCACTATATTCAGTATCCTACAGAGTGCTTAGAGGTGACATGTCTGGTATACAAGGCATCCTCCGACCTAATACAGATGGACCTACTGAACATCAGCAAGTCAAATAGCATCAGAAATAATCAGTCCAGGTATCTAAACTGAATGTTGTGGCGAGATGGATATATATATCACAGAAGCTACCACTGTCCCTGAACATACTATCCATTCAAGTAAAATAAAGCTATCCCTGTCCATATTGAAATGCAACTTGGATCTAAGGATGGGTAATAGAAAATGTACTACAGGATTGCCCCTCGTGCCACTAATGGATAGAGGCAGTTCCTAAATGCTGCATCCCTTACATGGGTCCCCTCAAATTATCTATAGTGTGATCACAATTATTCTCACTAGGGCTAATATACAATTATCAGCCATGGGATAGGTAAAACCAGTCAAGAAATGTTAATTCATGCACCAAAAGGAAAACTGGTTAAGCTTAAAATGTCCTCCAGGTGACCCTATGTTGTGGTAGTAAATAGTTTTAAAAAATTGCCCTTTTTGGAAAACTAAATGCCTCTCTCACCCTCCGCCCCTCCAGTATTCAGCAGCTTCCGGCGCCTCTGGCCAGTAGACTTGTGTTTATGGGTAAATTTCAGTAACTGGCTAGTAAGTACACTGCCTTGATGCCAGAAATAAGGAAACACAAAAGACCTGAAATAAAATAAGCTACAAAAAGTGAGGAAGAAACACTGACTGGGGAGAGTTCTGTAGCTGTTAAGCAAAAAGTAATGCAACCATCAGACATGACTTCCAATAACCTACAGGATGACTTAAGACAACTGCATACAGTCCTGGTTAAAATAAACAAAACACTGATAGAGTATATCAACACAAACAACAAAAGGCTGGAACAAATGGAAGAAGCGTTAAACAGATATTCAGATGCAAAGAGAAAGCTGGAAAGATCAGAGATCAAAATTAAGAAAAGGCTGGCTGAATATGAGACTGCTCAGGAAGAAATGTTTCAAAAAGTAATAGAATTAGAGGACAGAGCACATAAGGAAAACCTGAGATTTTCATCTCTATCAGAGAAGGTGGAAGGAATAGACTGCATTAATTTTATGAAAGCACAAATAAGCAACAGGACTGGTTTTCCACAGCAGGAATTGTTCATTCAAAGGGGACATTGTGTGTATTCTCCAGACCGAGTTGTAAGAAAGGAAACTAACCTATGGCATTATTGTGGTTTATTGGGATACTGGAAAATGTTGCAAGGGGCAAGGCAAAATTAGGGACATTCTTTGTAATCAGGAAGATTTCAGATGTGATTCAGCAGCATTACCACTGAAAGCCGATACTGTATTTGTGGTGCTAGGTCTTAAACTGTATCCAGGGAGCTGAAAATCTCTTCAGCTTGATACAGTAAAAGAACCCTTGCTACAAATGTAACTAGTGCTCTGTTTTAGAATTGTAATGCTTTATGGTGGTGGCATACCTCTTAACTGTGCAGATTTTTGCAGAATGTCCAGATTTTTGGCTCATATGTTTGGTCCGTTCTTCATAAAGTTTGTATTTTTCTGGCAAATCACTGGGGAATGAATTCATTAAATAATAACAGACATTTGAGTTTCAGATTTTGTATCCTTCAGAAAATTCATGCTAATGACATCCTACAGAAAGGCCTAACTGAGACTTGTGTCAGAACCATGGCCTTAAGCTCAATGCCAAAAAATGTGTCATCATTCCCTTTGGGAAATATCTGGTTCCCATGAATTACCACATCGATGGTAGTCCACTGAACACAGAAGGCATTATAAGAGATCTAGGAACACAGGTTGACAGCAGCCTCTCATTTGACCATCAAATTGCCACTGTGGTCAGATAGTCCTTCTATGTGGCACATCTCATTACTAAGGGTTTTGCATCCAGGTAGAAAAAGGTCATTGCCTCCCTCTACTCTTCCCTCATTAGGCCAGTCATCGAGTACAGTGCCCCATTTGGCATGTACCTCACTAGACATCTGCAAGAACTGGAGAGGCCACAAAAGTACCTCACAAAGAGGATCCTAGGCCTTAAACATTTGTCCTATATGGACAGACGAAAAAAACTCCAACTATTCCCTGTCTCATATCGCCTACTTAGAGGTGATCTCTGCAAGCCCCCCTGCACCCCCACACCATCTCCTACATACATATACGAACTCTGAGATCGCACTACAGTGAGGACATGGGAAACCTCCCGTTCTGTGCTTCTGCATAAAGTGCGGAATGGGAGATTTCCCTTTTCCTTGCTGTAGTGCGATCTTGGAGTTGGTATATTTAAGTAGGGGGGTGTGGGGGAGTGTAGGGGGGCTTGCCCCCCTGTGGAAATGTTATTTTAATGTTTTCTGTATTTTTTTTTACTCACTTTAGATTTTCGAGTTTCCAAAAACTCGATCATATGGTCTCACCATATGGGTTTCAAGTTTTTGTTAATTCGATAATCTAAAGTGAATCCATATATATATATATATATATATATATATATATATATATATATATATATATATATATATATATATATATATATATATATATATATATATATATAGGTCCACTTTTAAATCTTGAAAGACTGAAAGACAGACTTTCAGTATCTCGAGACTTAAACACCAAACACCCACTATACCAAAATATTAAAAAAACAAATGTCACTATACAGAAAATTCATACCGAATTTTCAGTAAGCGATGTTCAGTTTTTTAATATAACCTCCACCACATCACAAACACCACCTCCCCCTAAACCTTATCTAAGACACTAAACACACACCTACAAATCCTAAGCAGAAGCAGGAAGGCAAGCCCCCCTGCACCCCCCACACCCCTGCTACTTATATATATATATATATATATATATATATATATATATATATATATATATATATATATATAAAATACCAACTCCGAGATCGCACTACCACAAAATACCTACCATTACACACCCTACACTTACTTTGCACACCATCACACCTACATGTGAAAAACACACATACTACACATTTAAAAAATACACCAACTTCAGCACTAACACGCACTCACCCATCTAACCCATCCAACTCCCAAAACATCCCACAAAACTAAAAAAACAAAAAACCCTACCCAAAACACTTAAATACTTACAACCTACCTGAATCTCCATACACAGCCACACATTGTCCCCCATATGTAACTCCCAGACCACAATGCACAGCAAACATAAACCACACCACACCAACAGCAGATTCAATAATATAAAACTCAGTAAAGTGCAGTTTCGATTAACTGCACTTTCAATATTTTGATCTCGAGATACTGAAAGTCAATATTTCAGTATTTCGAGATTTAAAGGACAACAAAGGGATCTTATTATTAAATATTCAACTTCTCTGTCCTTTTTCTCCCTATTTACTGTCCCTGCTATGAATAAACAGCAATACAGCATTTAAAATATTTTAAATTGACTGTTTCTCTCCACTAGAACAGTACCTTAATGTACTGTGGTAGTATCACATTCAAAAACTTTTATCCCACCCTGAAAAAGCTTGCTGCAATCTCCAATCCATTGATGTCATCAGTGCAAAGGAATACAGATAGTTTTCTGGCCAATTCCCTCCCCAAACTGACATCACCACAACCATCCTAACCCCCCCCCCATGTTGTGATGTCATAGCTCCCTGGTCCTTCCACTAGCCATACTGAAAGTAAAAGCTAGAACAAGGAAAGAATATACGAGTCAAGTCTCCTGCTATGAGCTGTCAATCACAGCAGGAAGCAGCTCAAATTACCCTTATCACCTTGATAGCTAAGGAAGTTAGGTGTGAAGGGGGATGGGAGATGATTCAAACTAGTACAATTCAGGCTTCACAAAAGACTGCAATTTAGCCGTTCTAAAAAGAAGCAGCAGTAAAGCACTTTGAAAGTCTGTTCTGTGGCATTTGCACTGTTTGTGTTTTAAGTAGTCGTTGAAAGGCATGAAATGTTACTTAAAACTAACTAACTGAAAGACAGCAGTGTATGCATGCAAAATCAATGCAGTGACAGGAGCTTTAGGAAGAAAGAGGCCTGCGTGATGTAATTTTTTACAGACAAGCACTGCATTGTGCAATACCTAGAGGCAACGTAAACAATCATAATTACTTCAAGATGCCAGACCCCATGTGGTCTGACTCAGAAATTGCATATAAAAATATTTAAAAACCTGTAAATAGTCCCAGAGTGGTCTTAAAATGTAGGAAATACTAAACCATGATTAAATAAACATGTTTTATGAGTTTTGAGTCTGTGGGTCCGGTTCTCCTTTAAAAGGGATTATATATATATATATATATATATATATATATATATATATATATATATATATATATATGTGTATGTGTGTGTGTTTGATTTTGGAAGGACCTTTTATTTTAAGCCTCCATATCATCCTACTTTAAGATTATTTGAGCAGTCTGTGTTACGTGAGCTGCATAATAATCACAGTACAGTTTTTAGAAATTTTGGCCACAATTTAAGTAAACAACAAAGGGGAGCACTTAAAGGTTTTGCTCAAAATGAGCAAACAATAGTGGTCAAGACTGATAAAGGTGGAGCTATTGTTGTATTTTATCTTGTTGATTATGATATGGAGGTTTTGAGACAGTTAAGCAATGGTTCTTCTTATTGTAAACTGCCTTTTGATCCCACAAGAGATTTTAAGTGATATATTGACAAAGTTTTGCTTAATGTTAAGGATAAAGGTCTTATTCCGGAAAATCTTTTCACTCAGTTAATAGTGGATAATCAGAGGCCATAGAAGTTCTATATTTTACCATAAATTCACAAATCAATAGATAACCCACCTGAGAAACCAATAGTTTCTAGATGTGGCTCCCTAACTGAACCTCTATCTGTTTATTTAGAAAGTCGATTTAAACCACTATTACAGTTAGTTAGGCCATGTTTGAACAATGCGACTGCTTTTTTGAAACTGATGGCAGATGTACATGTTTTGGATCATGCATATTTTTGTACACTAGATATGCAGCCTTTATATACTAATATCCCACACGAGGGTGGCATACAGACTGTTAAATGTTGGTTTAATTGATCTCAGCTTTATTCTGATGATCATTATGTTTTATTATTGAAACTCTTTGGTTTGGCATTAGAACACAATATGTTTTTGAATAGAAATTAACGTTTTTACAACTTAGAGGAACAGGCAATACACACACACATATATACACACAAACACAAAAGCTGTGGAATGGGGGCCCCTTTTGCTCCAGTCAATGCTCCAATCTCTACTGATCTATTTATGAGTTATTTGGAGGAGTGTATGGTTGACAGCATGTATAATATTTAGAAACAGTATATGGATATGTGGTTCTACTCTTGGGGTGGTTTCTCAATCTACTCATTTTCAGGGGAGGCTGTCTTTCTGAAGGGTGGTATTATACATTTTTTTTTACTTTGAGTTATACACCATTACTGTGGCACCCATTTATTAGTCTGTGTAAGACTTTCTTCAAGACTATTTGTGTCTTTGAGGCATTTGGTTACTGCAATTAGCTTGTAATCATCCGCAAACTTGCTCAGCCAGAGGCCTTTGAAGTTAACTTTGACTTCAGCAAAGTACATGCCAAAAATGAATTGCAACAGCATCAGTCCCTGAAGGACTTCACTAGATGCTCACTGTTTTTTGGATGTAGACTTCCCTATCCTTATTCTTCTGGCCTATCTGTCAGCCAGATGACACAGGAGTTGATATGTAACTCTAACAGCTTGTCTATGATGCCCGAGTCGAGTACTGTGTTGAAACTGTGACCAGGTTGAGGTAGGCCATATGTATTAAATTTGCTCTTTGTGTTTGTGACCATCTTGAAGTCTGCCAGGTTGTGTATTAATGACCTGCCCTTGACATTACCAGACTGGCCATATATCCATGAGATGGCTTTGCATTTGAGAATAGTTAGACTTGTGAGTCAGTAGTTTCCCAGTTCTCTGGAAGGCATGTCCTTGTGCAGAGAGATAATACTTGCAGTCCTCCATTCATTTGGCACAAAGTCTGTTTGGATGGTACAATGAAATGGTGATTCCAGTGGGCCATACTGGTCAGTTTCATGCTTTTAGAGAGACTTATTGAAATAGTATTGGGGTCCCATCAATGTCAGTCTTTTGGCCTGGACCAGTGCACTGAGGACTTGTTCCCTACTGATAGTTGGGTAGTTATGGCTGGGAATAGTTCTTGAGAGATGTGTGGGTAGAGAAAGTGATACAAACTTCGAGTTTCACTGATTGGCCAGTACATTAGCTATTTTACAAACAGGTTATCACCATCTGATTACGTTTGGACTTCTAAGCTACTTTCAGCTCAAATTTGGCTTTGATAGACTGAATTTGTCCCCAGACCAACTTATTTAATTTGATGACAGAGTTCTTGCCATACTGGTTACTGGATTTCTTATTTTTGCTCGTGATTCATCTTCCATTTCTTAAACAACCTATTGATGTTGGGGTTTCAACAGGGTTGCTGTTTCTTTGAAGTTTGTCCTGTACTTATTTTGGGTAGTTACTGCTTCCTGTCTGTATAAAAACACAACTAAATGTTTTTTTGTGAACACTTCTGCATAGGTAGTGGTTTTCCCTGGATTTAAGGAGGCATGAAATTGTGCCAGTGTAAGACTTAATGCTAGAAAAATTGCCTTTGAATAATTCCTACATGTTTCAGGGATAAGTGAAGCCCCCATTTTTATTCTTACTTTGAAGAATCCATCTTTATGGTCCAACCTCATCAGTGAAGACATTACATTTAAGGGGGGTGTGCAGTTATACCCCACATTAATGAAGGCTAGGTTAAGGATGTTGTCACCTGTGCTGGGTGTATGGACTAGCTGATCCAGGTCATTTGTGTTAACAAAGTACAGGAATCTGTGTGCCTGCACTTTTTGGGGTCATGTCGTGTAGTTGAAGTTACCCAATAAGTATGGAGTTGGGGTGAATGGCTAGTGTCTACAGTTAATAGTTTTTCATAGTCTGCAGTCCAAAAGTGACTGCAGCCACTGTGAAAGTGACTTCTGCAGATCTTTTCTTATGCATAACTATAGTTTCTGTGATTAGACTCTTTCAAGTTCAATGTGTATTCCAGCACTCTGCTGCAGACAAGGTGTCCTTGGCAAGACATCTATTCAAGTTTATACTAGAACACTTGCACCTCTCCCCCACATATGCACAACCATAAGGCTTAAAAATACCATCTCAACTCTAAACATGGAAGTCTGACCAGACATTTAAAAAAATTCAGTCAGATCTTTAGTAGGAATTGGCCACAATCCCTACCAAACAGCAGCTGTGCAGTTTGGTACTGAATATTGTGAAAATAAGTTTAGAATAGAATGATCTGATTATGTTTCTGCTTTATTTACCAAGCAAAATGGTCTTTTGTTTTTTATTTGTGACTCTGTCCAAAGGACCTTACAAAGTTGTTCTAGGCTACTACACCCCTTTTCAATAGCAATCATTCAGACATTAGTTGCACCTCTGTTAGATTCCAAGCATACCTCTCAACTGCCCAGATTTTTGGCTCATATATCTGGTGTGTTCCTCATAAAATTTAAGGTTTTCTGTCAAATCACTGTGGTGATTGGATGACTGAAGTCACTAAATAATGACATACAAATGAGTTTCAGGCTTCAAATCCTTCAGAAAATGTATGCTAAATCAAACTCTGATACTCTAGTAACTTTCTAAGTTTATAAGAGCAATATTTAAAATATTCCCCTATTTTTGGGCCTTTGCTCCCCACCCATTTTGTCAGGCTTTGTCCAAATTTCTTGCACTAAAAGGTTGAGAGATATGATTACAGGTGTGCTACCCCTTTCATCCTATTTTTTCTTTGTATTTAGTTATCTTCATGTATCTAACAAAGTAAATGATATATACTCAAAAATATTAAACTAGCGGAATTCTGCTGAATTGTTTCCATGTAGTGAACCTATTTAATGTTATTTTTGTAAGTGATTGAATGAACTGGTAACAGAATTCAGAACACACAGAGTTATACAGAGTATTTCAACAAACTAGATCCATTACACTTGTATGTTATTTGCAATTATTATTTATTTATTTATCTGGCATTTGTTCACCGGGAAAATTCAACTGGCCTGGGGAGAAAGTCTCCAGATGCATATGGTTAACAGAATGAAAAACTAAACAGACATAACAAAATCATAACATTCGAGCACAAATATGAAAACAACAAATTACTTTGTCAGAATGAGAACTTAGCAGACATAATAAAGTCATAACATTCAAAAACATAATTTGAAAAACTACACATTAGTTTGTCAGAATAAAAACTCGGATATAGTAAAGTCATAGTGTCCAAGCATAAATTATAATAGAAAGATGAAGCATTATTTACATAACAGATGACTTTTCATAACGATTATTAATATTCTTGAGGTGATGAAATATGGAAACAGATTATACTGGTGAAGGCGTAGGGTAGTATGAGTGGAGAAGAGTATGGTGTGACAGAGGGGATAGCGGGAATAGGTGCGGAAAAGGTATGAGTGTACCCTCAGGGAAGTATATATAGAAGAAGGGAGGGTAGGATAAGTTAGTAGTGGGGACAGAGATAGCAGAGGTAGAAAAAAGGTATAA
This sequence comes from Protopterus annectens, assembly GCF_019279795.1. NCBI lineage: Eukaryota > Metazoa > Chordata > Ceratodontiformes > Protopteridae > Protopterus > Protopterus annectens. The sequence continues at coordinate 1,195,262,275 of NC_056743.1, read as the reverse complement.
GAGTACCTCAGCCTGAGCTCATACAGGAGCAAATCCAAGTTTTGTTGAAGTACTCTTTTATAAAAGTTTTGAAGGAGTTCAGGTTAGTAACAGTTTTGATAGTCAAAGGAAGGGAGTGCCATAGTCTTTCCACAGAGCAGGACTATGGGAGCGTTATAAGGGGTTAGTTTGATACATTCCAGGTATATTATTGCTAGACCACCACCGTTCCTTTAGTTCGGTCATTCCCAATTATGTTATAGTTTGGAGGTAATATTTCATTGTTGCTAATATTTGGTTTTAGCCATGTTTCTGTTATGGCTAGAATACTAGGTTTTTGAGCAGCTATCCAAGCATGGAGTTCTGTGATTTTATTGCAAATACTTGTAGCATTTAGAGTAATGAAAGTTAGCTGATTACTGTTAGATGGATAAGGTGCTGTTTGATTTTGTTCAGTACTATTGACAATGAAAGAAGTACAACCTTCCATTTCATATGTTGTGAATAATACGTTCATCTTCAGAGAAGGTGATTTATAACTAGGAATTTATGTATTAACAGCCTGTCATGACAGTGACTCTTTTGTGGCAGTACTGCTCTGAAGGGCTCGGTGTTATATTCAGCTAATCATGTACTGACTGATGGTTTGGATGCACGGCAGATGCCCTGAACCATTAAAAACTGTATGGCCCTTACATGCTTGGCAGAATAATAAACTACCAAAAGCCAGGAAACAAAACACAAATTAAAGCTCCAAAAATGTAAAGGGCAACAGACTCTCCAGAACACAAGTCTACGTTTATTCTAAATATTAAAACACACCATTAAACGGCTTTGTCATCCAATCATGACTTCATTAGATTCTGTATCCTGGACAATCTGTTGCCCTTTATGTTTTCAGAATGTAAACTATGTAGACAGGGCTACTGCATCAGTGATGCATGTGATGATGATAGACTTTTCTCTACGCTGGGGCCATCAAGTTTGGAATCAACTAGCTGCAGACGTGTGGCAACAATGGACACAGTATACTGCTCTTGCTTCAATGACCTTTCTTTCATACACCAGTTGCTGATAGCGGCGAAATTCAAAATGATTTTACTTCACTACCTGTTCCGTCTTCTTCCTCATTAATTTCCTGGTCACACTGGGTCACAATGTGTATGATATTTTTATTAATTTTTGTTTCATGATTTTTGTTAATGTCTCTGTTTATATCTGTATTCTTTGTTTTGTATACACCTGTTAATCACTTGTATAACTAACTGTAAACATTGTTTTCTGGAGCTTTTCTCCTTAGGTCTCTGCTGAAAAAGTGCACCTGCCCAGCCAGACTAACCCAATTAACAAATGGCAAATAAGTAAATAAACAAATAAAAAAGATGGTTAACATCACGTAGATATTCATTGAGATTGTAGGTACTTCTTACAGTTTTGTGTCTGAATCACATTGTCTTTGCCTTTGGACCATTCAGTGCACATACAGTGTTCACAAAGTGTCTATCTCCAGTTATAGCTTTTTGCAGGCTACAGGTATCCACATTTTTCAATTTTTAAACAACTTGCTTATCTGTGCAGAGTCTTTCTCAATGTGTCAAGAATATCCCTTTCTCTCTCTCCTGCTGAGAGATCTCTTACACAAGCTAAACATAATATTTAAAAGTCTTTTTGCACTACTCCCAGGATTTTGTTTCTGAGCTGTCAACTACATACCTCATTTTAAAGATATTTTTACCACAAGAAAATAGACATATATCTAGATCTATTTCAAGGGTTTTCCACTCAGACTTTAAACACTGTGACAGAATATTTCAGGATTCTGGGTCTTATGGTTTCCATGATTCTCATGATACCCCTGGCCAGACTCCACATGAGAAATATACAGTGGTAACCGAAGTCTGTTTGGTCCCAGCATCATCTCCCTTTGTCCTTTCAAAACCCAATGCTGGGGTTTGTCAATATTTAAATAATTTGAGAGAGACAACAGATATCCAAAAATCCACATCTGCCCTTTTCCATCCCTGCTCCCAGTCAGTCAGTCAGACATTATTTGGGGAGCACATTCAGGAGGGATTACAGTGCAAGTTGTGAGATACCAAAGACAGACACAAGCACATAAATATAAAAGAGATGCTTTCCCTGATGCTGTAAACTCTGAATCATCTTTGGTCCCCTTGACCTATTCAAGTTGTTATAGACAATAAGATAGTCATGTGGTACATCAGGAAGCAAGTAGAAACCAGGTTGTTTCTCCTTGGCAAGCTGACCTTGTTAGCTTAGGATATTACTTCAGTGTTTAGTTTCACTTTACAGGCATCCTACACTCCACAAGAGTGAACCTGTGTGCCAAGCAACATGAGCAGGACAAGGCCTGGACATCAGAAGTGGAAACTAGATCTGGAGGTCTTTCAAGATTTGATCCATCTGTTGGGGAGTTCCTAGAGTACACTTCTTTGCCTCATCTATCAACAATTAGCTGGCAAGTATATGCTCCAGTGCTCTGACCAAAAAAAAAAAAAAAAAAAGCATGGTAGACAGGTGACTTTTCTTTTCCTTGGACAGGAATGTCCCTGTATGCTTTTCCACCATTTCCATTCATATACAGGTTACTTCAAACATTCTGTAGGAATCCCTCAAAATCATTGTGGTGAATCCCCTCTAAGGTCAGTGTCATTCACCTTTTTTTTTGGGAAATGGCAAGGGTTGATTACCACAAGCTTCCATAATGACTGGATCTACTCACACAAGCACATAAAAGAGATGATTGCCCTGCTTATATAGGGCAATCAACAGTTCACACCTGAAGTAAGGCCTATATCCCATATCAATAGGGTCAGTCTGTAAGATACTCAAGGCATAGGCACACATCCAAGCTATCTTATTTCCCTAGGAGGTGTTTGATACATCCCACCTCTAATCTACTTCAACTGACTGTTGATATGATACAATCTTAATTCCTTTTAGTCACTTCTTTAAGAGGAGGTGCAGCATGTATTGATGGAGGCAAGAGAATCTGCTTTTAGAAAATCATATAATAGCAAAATAAAAAAAAATTCTAGTTGGTTCCAACTACATAACCAACACCTGTTCAGGGCTAGTTCTCTGGTATTACAATATATGTGTCAGTCAATATCCACTGACTTTTCTTAATCCTCTATCAAGGCTTATTTATCATTCATTTTAACATGGCTACCCATGGATCACCATCTTTCATTGCAGTCCTATGTCAAAATGTGTTTTAAAGAGATATTGCATAAGAGGCCTCCAAGACAACTGATGGCTCCTATTTTGTCATCTTAATTTGGTGTTACACAAGCTAACACTTGCTCCATTTGAACCAACTAATGTGGCTGACTTGAGGTGGAAAACAATTGCACTGATTGCTTGTATCTGAGTTGAAAGCGCTTAGGATGAGCCAATCCTACCTCATTTTAAATAAGGACAGGAATTATCTGGAAGTCATCACTTCTTTTAAGGCTAAAGTGTTAGACATTGTTTACTTTAGGCCAAACTATCCATCTCCCATTTTTTCCACAACCCACAAATGAGGGAGAAACAATACTCTATACCTTGGATGTCCACAGAAAACTCAGGTACTATCTCTTGACCAAACTTAATCTTTCATATCTTTGGATCAATTATTCATTTCCTGTGAAAGTTAAGAAGAAGGGGCAACTTGTGTCAAAGCAGTGTATTTCAAATTGGTTATCTAAGGCTATTACCTTTTCTTATACTCACAACAACAAGACTATTCCAGTCACCGAGAAGGCTTATTCTACAATGGCCTTGGCTATGTCTATGGATTTGGATAAGAGATTGAATTTTAGAGGTATTCTAGAAGCAGCAACCTGTTCCTCTGTCCATTCCTTTAACAAAAAACTATAAGCATGATTCCTTCTCCAGGTCTAAATTGGCCTTTACAATTGGCCACTCTTCAGGGGGTCCTGGCCTTTACTCTTTCCAGCTCCCAAATTTAGTAAACTAGATTAATCTGCCCATATAGCTAAGGCTTCTGCATCAGTGATGCATATGATGAGCAGTCAACAGTTGTGTAAGTATACTGACCATACGAGTAGATGTTAGAATACTCCCTGCTGCAATAGTCACTACCACCCTCCATCCCCTGTTTTCTTGGAGTAATGTTAATGACAGGATGTGGATACAGAGGCCAGTTTCTCTGCCTCTGTGAATCAGTCCAGGGGTGATGTTGTGCTTGACAAATATGAGAATGCCACTGTGGTTTCCATCAGAACTGAATGTATGACCATCTCGAAACACAGGTATTCTTGGAGTGCACAGCATACTCATCACTGTGCTACTTCTACTACCCTTGACTTCTGAATTTTCAGTAGTCAGTAAGAATATCTGTGCCTCACAAATTTTGGACACACCTGTCAATTAACACAGATGCTACTTACAAGTCATAGCACACTGCAATATCCATCTTCAAAGAGGTGTGCTGTCCTGGAATTCTCTTCTTGAAGCCAATAATTCTTCCACTTCATCTGCTTTCACATAGAGCATGGATCACATTTATCACCAATATATGGAGTTTATTGATGTATTTATTTTTATTATATTTTCTTACCACATGACCGAGGTGCTTGCATTAACCTTGCATTTCACAACCTGGACCACTTGGCAGAGATGCATACAAACAGGCTGCATACATCAAAAACTTCCAGTCATTTGCTTATCAGGTAGTCACTAAAGGTGTGCATGCACTTACTTGCAGCACAGAAATAAAGGATATCCATTTTACTGTAGTTAAGAAAAATATCACAGTTGGAGAAAGTAAAATATTTTGCTATCTATGACAGTGTTGCTGATATGGCTCTGTGTCAATAAAATATATTTGCATTGTTTATTATGAATCAAAATGTCTAAGGATATGAGCAAGACATTTCATTCCAGTGATCCATTTTGTGGGAATAAGACAGATTTTGAAAACACTTACTCCTATATAATTATGTATGATTGCAATGGTTCCATTAACTTTGCATCTGACCTCCTCTGAGAAAAGGTAAAATGGGCAGTGATTTACACCTGGGAGATATGGCATCTCCTGTCTTTTCAACTAGCAGAAATTAATTTAGACACTTTTATTCTGCCCTTTGAAGGTGGTAGGCATATCTACCTCTATGTTTAGACAGTTTCGTGTTCAATATGGATTCCAGCATCCTATTACAGACTTTATCCCCAGTCAGCCCCCAGCTTCTGTTATATTTCCATATCATACAGCTCTACTTCTTTTGTGTGTGAGACCCACAAAATAAACTTCCTAACAGACTCACGGCCATCACTCCCCTTTGTCAATACCATTGTAGTATTCCTACTACAATGCCCTGACAGCATGCTGTCTCTGTCATCCTTACTCAACTTTCTGTTCTGTTGTCTTTATGTAAATAACTAGACCTAGGCATATTCAAGCACTGTTTGGAACCATTTCACTGACCTCTGTTCCATGCGCTAAATTGTCTGCATTTTTAACAGTCCTATTGTTCTGCACAGCCACATTTTTGTCTATTACAACTCCACGTAGCAGACTTGATGTCTCCACCAGCATCAGCAGTATTGCCATGTATTTTAGGTTTCTCTCTATTGGGTGTGACTCCCAACAAAGAAATCTCCTAAGCTGCTCAGGACCATCTCACACATTTTTTGATAGTTACATGGCTTTATGCCCAAACTAATGACTGGTGCCAGAAGCATGGCCTCACACTGAATGCCAAGAAACGCATCATTATCCCCTTTGAGGAAAGTGTCATCCCCACTAATTATCACATTAATAACAATGTACTAAGCATTCAGTCAGTCATGAGGGACTTGTGCACCCAGGTTGATAGCAACCTGACTTTTGACCACCATTTTGCCTCCGACTTGTGCACCCAGGTTGATAGCAACCTGACTTTTGACCACCATTTTGCATCCATTGTATGGAAGGCTTTCTACATGGCCCACCTCATAAATAAGGGCATTTCATCCAGGAACAAGGAGGTCATAACATCCCTGTACTCCTCCTTTATCAGACCCATTATCGAGTACAATGCCCCCTTTGGCATGTACCTTACCAAGCACATGCAGCAGTTGTAGAGACCACAGAGGTTCCTGACCAGGAAAATCCCAGATCTCAAACACCTATCCTATACAGATAGGCTAAAAACCCTGTCCCTCTACTCGGTCTCATACAGACTGCTCAGAGGTGACCTGTGTCTGGCATACAAGGCCATTTCAGACCCAGCCTTGATGGAGTTGCTGCATATCCGTAAGACAAACTCCACTTGTGCAACCCGCATGCAAGGCTTTAACCTGGTCTGTGACATTAATAGAACTTATTGGCAGGATAGATTTGTGTCCCAAAGACTCCCCCATCTGTGGAATAGACTCCCTCTCCATGTCAAGCAGAGTACCTCTCTAGCCCTCTTTAAGAGGAACCTGGACAACTGGATGGGAAACAGAAAATATACTCCTGGGATCCCACCTGTGTCCCTGCTGGACAGGGGAAACAAGTTCTGGCTTTGAGGGAACATGGGCGAAATTCTTGGCTATGCTTATAAGGGCTTCCAGGCCAACACCCTAGTATCATCTTATGAACCTATGAACATAATTTTTGTTTATTACAATGTGCTTAGTATACATATCTTATAGCACAGGGTGAGAGAGAAGGGGACTTACAGGACAGGGAAAGTAGGAGACAGAAACTTATGTATTTATTAGTAAAGTGTGGGGTTTGGATAGGGTAGAAGCAAAGGGGAGAAAGAAAAGTTAGGGGACTGTATAGTGATAACAGTAGTGCAAGGTGTAGGTAAAAGAGGCAAGGAATTATCAATTGTATAAAATAAATAGCAAGAGAGTAGCAGATAATCATGGCACAAATGCTGTCACAGTTACAAATTAAAGAGCTATTTGATTAACCTTGTGTAGACCCTGACCAGAGCTATGTATTTTTTAGATAGGTGCAGAAAATAGAGAAAAAGTTCACAGCTGTGTCTTCATGCCAAGTGAAAGAATAAACCATTTAGATACAATGAAAACACAGCAGTGGGCATTATAAGTACTACTTGTCTACATTTCAAAGAGAAGTGATAAAACTTTCCTGTCAGTATGGGCTGTAGATAAAAGGAACACACACAGGAAACTGTTAGGATTTCCTGAAGTGAAATTTACCCATTCCCAAGGTACTGAAACCTGAACTCTAAGACTTAGAGCTGCCTGAATGTAAACATTAAGATCATATGACCCGACAGCTAAACCAAAATAAAGAGAGTAGCAGATAATTGTGATACTCTCCCTTTAAGGTTCCCTCGGCAAATATTTATTTGATGTCATCTGAATTCTTCGCCTGGACAGTCAAAATGGATGACATCCATTTAGTGGACTCTGTAACCAGTTTGAGCATGCCCGGACACATACTCATATCCATCCCTACTCTAAATTTAGACTTAATTATCAATGGAATTTTGCATGTTAGTGCCAAAACAAGATTTCCCAGAGACTGTAATCTCACAGAGTAAATGTGTGGAAACTTTCCACTGTAATCATTTAAGAGATCTGCATAGTTTCAAAAATCTGGGGTAAACTTGAATATTTACTCAAAATAAGTTGGATGAATTCCTTGATGAGTGACAAACTCCACTCATAATCATTCAGGGAGGCTAAGAAATGTACAAGCAATAAACTGAAAGCAGCCAAGTGAAGGTCGGAGCATACAACGACAAAGCAAAAATATATAAAATAAAGATGTTCTAATCACCATGGCTTTCTCAAACATCTTTAATGTGAAAAAATACTTAAAATGCGCATATAAATACGATAAAAGACTAAAGCAGTAGGTAAGCACTTTTACGGTAAAAACACCACTTCCTCAGACCATGAATAAACATTTAAAAAATGAACCAATTATATTCACGCAATCTTAAACTAGACAATCAATAGATAACTGGAAGGATTGCAAAAACATACATTCATCGGATAGCTGTTAATGCATAATGATTGGTGCTTAGCATTCCAACTAACCAATGAAATGGTCAAGAACAAAGTCATAATAAATAAAACACTAGCTGAAAAAACTCTAATGACCTTAATTCATTGGATAGAACTAAACTTTCAATGTTAGGTGTCTCGCATTCTAGCTAACCAAAGAACACTGCTAATTAAACACACCCCCATACAAGCTAAATGCATAATTCATTAAAGCATCTAAAAAAATATTCATAATTCAAGCTGCATAGCAGACAATCGGCATCAATCAAAAATGACCATTCATTGTATAGTAATATGAGTCTGAACATAGCACCTAGGCTTCACTTCTAAAATTGATAGGTACGTCTGATTTGCCACTGGTAAATCACAATCTATACATAAAATGATAGAGTAAAGGAAAAAGAATTCTATACAATATATTAATTATGGATACATAAACTACACAAACTTGTTAAAATAGTAGACACGTGTTAAAATACAGTATTACAAAAACCTTAATGTTCCAGACTACAAGATTTCAAAAACATACATTCATTGAATGGCTGTTAATTCATAATAAAAAGTGCTTAGCATTCTGACTAACCAATGAAAAGGTCAAAAACAAAGTCATAACAAATGAGACACTAACTAAAAAAACTCGAATAATCTTTATACAGTGGCTAGGACTGAATGTTCTATAAAAGGTATCTCACATTCTAGCTAACCAACGAGCACTACTAATCCAACACACCCCTTTAAACTGGCCTGTCAAATCCCAACTAACCATAACATGCAATAATTCTATAGCAGTCTCAGATGTATTGTAATTAAATTTCAAAAACTCAGTTGTTCCATGTAGATAGCCTAAAACAAATTCAATTGTTCCAGGGTCCCTGTCCAAATAAGGAACATGTCATTGACAAAACATCTGTAGAAACTAATGAATTGAAAAAATGAATTACCCTTCAAAACCTGTTCCATTTCCTAAAGGGATAAGACCAAAACTGGCATAGCTATTGGCACACACACTGTCCATAGCCATACCGACCTTCTGTAGAAAATATTCAAGACCAAATATAAATACATTATTTTCCAAAATAAGGTCTAACAGAGTATAAATTAATTCTTTCTTGATCGTAGAAAAATCTGCATGTTTACATAAAAACATCCTCACATTCTCAACACCCACTTCATTGGGTATTACAGTGAACAAGGATAAAACATCTAAAGAAACAAAAATAATATTGTTGCATCCAATAGCTCTGGTAGACCAAAGATACAGATCATGTAAAAATTCTTTTGTGTCTTTCAAAACTGTTTCTAGTTTATCCAACACTGATCTCATATTCTTTTCCATAAAAATCGAGAGTGGTTCTGTTACCATCCCATTCTGGAAACAATGGGATGTATGGGTGGTTCAAATATATTCTTATGTACCTTGGGTAAGCCATACAATATGGGAAGAACTGGGAAATTAACAGGAAAATATTCAAACAGTTCATACATAATTAAACCAGTCATTAACAAATCATGAACAAAAAAATGCAACATCGAATATGAATAGGTATGTGGCCCAAGTGGAAGAGAAAGATTGCAGGAGTTTATGTCTTGCTATGCAGGCTTCTCCTAACCCAATAATTTTAAATTTAATAGGTCCTGTGAATGTAAGAGCCAGCAGACAAATTCCTAAAGAAAGTTACAATAAGATTTCGTATAAATCCAACATGATATAAATTGAGGAAGCTACATATCACTAAAATGGTAAATAAGGTCAGAAACAGCAAAGTCGTGCTTTACTTATATAAGCTTTTCGTAGGAAGGAATATGCACTCTCTAATGAGGACAGGTTGGTTTAAGGTGCTTGTACTTGTCCTTTAAGGAGCATTAATGCCTATGTGCATGCTCTTTGTGAGAGTGTTTAAAGAAAATCCATATGTCATATTTGTGTCCAAAATACTCAGTAGTTCTAAGAAGTATTTCTGTTAAACACCAGCAGTTCAGGTCTATGACATATATGTGCCATGCTGCTAGAAATGAGAGAATTCTAATCCTGATTCATATATATATATATATATATATATATATATATATATATATATATATATATGTGTGTGTGTGTGTGTGTGTGTGTATATATATATATATATATATATATATATATATATATATATATATATATATATATAAAATTGTAAATATTTCTACTTTACTTTCTTCTTTTCATTTCTTCCAACAGCATGCTTATTAATGTCATACATATAATAAGTACAATAAAAAAACAGCTTCCCTACACATGCTTGAGGTGAAAATATTCAAATGTCAGTAGCCCACAGAAAAAAATATGAAAAGCATAATGTTGTACACTTTTTCCTTTAAGTAATTATTATTGCCTGTGCAATTTCTAATTTTACACTGACAGTGAGTCACCTCTTTAGGGAGATTTCCCTCTTCTTTGAGTTGGTGTGACTGTGGAGTTGGTAGGTGTAATTTCAAAGGGTGTGGGAGGACTTGCCTGCCACATCAGAAGGTGCAGGGTGGATTGCCCCCTGCAAAAACAAGAAAAAAGGACTTTTCACCCTTTTGTTTTTCTGGCATTTTTTTCTTTTTTTGAAATGTCAGCTTTCAGGAAGTTGGCATTTCATAATAGAATAAAAAAAAACTGAATAAATGGCAACACAAAGAAGACTTTTTGTATAGCAAGCTGGTTAAGATCTATTAAATCATAGAGAGGAACAGATCCTGAGCTGTTAAAACAAAACTGTACTTAAATATGCACACAGTTTCTAAGAAAGGCCTGTGGATGTAGGCTGAGTCCCTTAACTCAACTTCTTTGCTCAATAATTCAGGACAAAGTCAAATAATGGGGAGGGGACAAAGGCGTAAAATCAAAGACAGTATTAAAAAATGTACCTAATTGACTTAAAAAGTAAAAAAAGAACTGGTTTAGCATCAACATGCATTTTTGAGTAAAAAGAACTATGACACTGTTAATGGCGGGCTTCACTGATTGCCTGTAATCCTCTGTGATTAACCAGAAATCAAAAAGTTGACAAAGAAAATGGCAAACATATAAGGCAAAGTAAGGGACATTCTGCAAAATCAGAGAGTTGAGAGGTATGGTGAGTCCACAGTACCATAAAGGTGCAATCCTGTACTCTACAGTGTCTATGGAAATATAGATCCACAACACCTTTATTGTGTCATGTTATTAATTTCTAAATGTAAGACCCTGGTAAGGAGAAAAAGCACTCTGATAACTTGCTAAATATAAAGCACTACAGTGAACTAGCCAAATTCACATGGACAATAACAATACACACCAGAGTTTATTAAAAAGAAACAGAATAACAAAACATATAAACTAAGCACTTTCATCCTCTCTCATTCATGGAACTTTATCAAAGTTAGTGTAAAACTTACACCAACTTCCTTTTAAAGCCCATAATCTCCTTCCCCCAATATCACGTGCACAATTAATTAATTCTAATTAAGTTGTTTTTCTAATAAAGAAAGAATAAAATATTTGGGATTTGACTTCTCAATTGAAAATAGAATTTTTATCAACAATATTAAGGCAACTGGAGACCAATAACAATGGGATTTGAAAAGATGAGTAAAGTTGAAGCACGATGGCAAGCAAGAGCAGCGAAAATAAAAAATGATCCCTCCCCAGAATATAATATATATTAGAGCAGCACACAAAAAAAAATCACGAATTTTTTTTGAGCAATTTCAGATATTGGGGGGATTCTGTGGGAACCAAGAAAAAAAAGAGAAAGATGATAGAGGAAACTGATAAAAAAAAGAACGGGGGGGTTGGATTTACCGATTTTGATATTATATATACAGATTCACTAATATAACTATTGGTAATCAACTGATAGACTTAAAGAAATATCCATTTTAAGGAATTAACAGTGCATTTATAAATTATGGAATTCTTTAAAGTTACAACTACGGAGAATTTGGACAAAACAAAAAAATTGTAATTATGAATATTAGTTTACTAATGAAATATAATATATATGATTAAATGAACCCAACCCAGTGTCAATTAAGCACAATTATTTCTGAGGCTATTAAGCATATATTATATGTTAATTAGAATTAGAAAATAAGAATAAAATATAAATATAAAAAAGCAAAAAATCTTTGACATTCTGTATGTGTACCAACACATTCTTGGATTAGATAGAAAATGTGAAAATATAACAAATTATTTGTAGATGCTTTTATGTTTAATTTTTGGTGATTTATTTTCCTGTACTTGGTTAAAAAAATTTATATTTATTGTATGTATATAAGGAAATTCAAATGGAACTTAAATAGTGTGTGAAATGTATAATGGTTTTGCAAAACAATAAAAATGATTATTGAAAAAAAAAGTTGTTTTTCTAATAAAAATGTTACACAAACTTTAATAAGAATGCATATAAAATTATCTTATGTATTGAAATTACTAAATACATTCTCACCAATACAAAAATAAAAATTAAAAATTGATACTAAAGTTAATATTAAAAACTCCTAAAAATTCATTGACTTTATTTGAAGAATGCATGCCATGGACACTGAATCGTTCAAACCATATGGTTCAGTGGCATGCATTTTTAACTGCCAGTGCAGTTCCTTAACCTCAGGTTTTAGTTTCCATTGTCCCCTTTCATATCCAGTTCAAGAACATCTATTACAGAAAAAATGTATGTCCCTAATGTTGTTGAATATGTCTCTAGAGTGCATTGCTTTGGCCCCTAGCTTGTACATCACGAGGATGTTCATATATTCTATCCTTGAGAGCTCTCTCTGTTTTTCCAATATAAAAACTGGGACAATTTCTTCATTGTGCTACATATATAATTCTTTGTGTACAACTGTTGCAAAACTTCCCTTCCCAACTCCACTAATCTGCATAAAGTCTCCCTCTTCAACATGGGCACAGTATTTACACCTCCCACACCTGTATGTTTCTGGTTTGTTACACCCATTAACAGGGATTTTTCCAGTCCTTTCAATAACATTTTTATACATCAATCCTCTTTATAAATAGTATGGGGGGGGGGGCTTTCCCCACCATTTGATGATGCATTCCACTAACCTCAAAAATCTTCCAATTTCTAATAATAATATCCCTAATCACCTTAGCATCACTGTTATAAGTAAGAATATAGCCCATGGTATAATGTTTCAAATGTTCTATTTGCTTGACTACACTGGTCCTCTCTCCATCCCTTTTCTCAGTCCTAATAATGTTGTATAAAACCCATCAATTCTTTTGTCATATACTTCCAAAAAGATTTTTTTTAAAATATGTCATGGTATTCCCTGTTAATTATTGAGGATCTTAACCTATCTCCTTCCTTGTAAAAAGTTTCCAAGGGGGATACCATTTCTACCAACCTAACTAGTTGTCCTTTAACAAGGGCTTTTTTGTAAGATGTAGCGGGTGACAACTATCAAAGTGTAAACGTGCATTAGAATATGTTGTTTTTCTGTAAATATTGGAAATAAGTCTCCTATTCATCAAATCCTTACTGACTTCTAAGTCTAAATAGCATAAAACATTGTGGGAGTTTTCCATAGTAAACCTTAGTCAGTTGTATTGTTAGTATAATGAAAAAATTCTAATAGTCTACTTTCAGAGTCCTTCCAAAATTGACCATGTCATCCAGAAACTTATCATATGAAACCCATCTATTCTCATATCCTGAATTGAACACACAAGTGTGTTCCCAGTAAGCCATCACAATACTGACAAAGATGGGGGCACATGCTGCCCCCATCGGTACCCCCCTCCTTAGCTTATAAATAGTGCCTTCAAAAAATGCAGTTGTTCTCCAGAACACTTTCTATAAGGGACCTTAAAACAATATTAAGGTTTATAATAATTAAAAATAGGTAAACAATAGTTTCAGACCAGCTGTTACCTGTATTATAAAGAAATAATTATTTTTTATGAATTTGCCAAGTCTGCATATCTTATAACTCATCAAAAGGCTCTGTAATTAATATGTATTACAGTGATATTGTATGTGCATTTATTGTTATAGCCACATGTTACGGCCTTTTTCACCTTTACTCTATAAACAGTTGAGTCACTTCTTTTTTTTTTTATAATGATTAATATTTAAGGAAATCTTTAATCACCACTGTGTGTGCACACAACATGCAGACATATACTATGCCTCAAGCCAAAGGTGAGAAGTCATTTTTTATTTACATAGGTGAATCATTTGTGACTAGCTTGTACTTTCAAATATTTTTTCCTTTGGTTATGTATGATGTTATCAAAAGAATATGAGAAATTCTAAAAGAAAATATGTACGATTTCAAAACTAAATGAGACACATGAGTAATTGCAGGCAGGTGTGGCTAGAACCAGGAAGATAAATACTGCTTAAATCACTATTCCTTTATATGTGATGCTATAATTAGAGAAAAGGTAAAATATTGTGAAAAAGTTGGCAATTAAATATATTTTCTTAATGCACAAATACAGAATACACAGGTACAGCAGCACTCAGAAGACACTTCATTTTTGTCAAGAGAATGAATGCAGTTGAAAGAAAATGCAAATCTAATTTGGGACTCACAATCTCAAGAACTGCTACATTTGGAAATGTATGTAATAATAATAACAATAATCATCATCAGCAGCACAGGGCAACTTTGACGATGGTTTTGTGCAAGATAATCCCAGATGAATATATATGGGTTATACCCTTCCCAACTTTGCTTTCTTAACCCCATCACTGCCTACCATGCCAGTTATGAAACTATTTGTAGCATCAGCCACATGACCACCTAGTAAATACTGCCCAACCCAGGTATTTCAATTCTTTAAGTATTTATTTATTTATTTGATCTATGAAATAGTTACACGTAGTAAGGATTTATGAAGAAACAGTGCATAACATATTATCTGACTTTTCACTTATGATATCAGCAAATAATAGGTCCATACATTCATAGTTAAGTGCTAGGCTAGCTGCCCTTGTCAGCCATTTTAAGTCTATCCAGTTTCCTTTTTTGTGCTCAAAATAACCCATCCCATGGTTAATACTTATATATTACCCCTAATGAGAATAACTGGGATCATACCATAGATAATTTGAAGGGGCCCATAAATCAGATAAAGCCTTTAGGACCTGCATCTGTCCATTAGTAGTACGGGGCAGTCCTGGGATACATTTTTTGTTTCTTATTCAAAGATCTAAATTGTGCTTAAAAATGGACAAGGATGAACTTTGTTTTATGTAGATGGGGAGTTTGTTCCATGATAGTGGTATCCTCTGCAAAATATACCTGTCCCTCCAAACCATTCTACTGTTGTTGCAAAAGAGGTTTAGATCCCTAGACTGAGTATTTCTGATGTCATTTGACTTGCTGATGTGCAGTAAATCCATCAGTAATGGGTCAGAGGATGCCTTGTATGCCAAACACAGGTCACCTCTTAGCAGTTGGTTGGATATTGAGTGTAATGACAAGGTATTGAGTCGGTCCTTGTAGAAGATGTTGTTTAGGTCTTGTATCCTTTTAGTAAGGTATCTCTGTGGGTGTTCCAGTTGTTGCATGTGACTGGACAGATACATGCCAAAGTGGCATTATAGTCAGTGATTGGTGTAATGAGGGCTGAGTAAAGGGGAGCAATAACATCCCTAGATCTAGACACAATTCTTTTGTTTACAAGCTGTGCAATATAGAAGGGCTTTCTTACAACAATAGACACATGTTGGTCAAAAGCTAGGTCACTGTTCCATAAGTCCTCAAATCCTGAACGACTGGGTCAACTCTTATGGGAAAAATGTCAGTGTGGTAGTTTCCTGGGGTACATGACTTCCCAAAGGATATAATAATGCATTGTTGGGCATTTAGTTTCAGCTCATGATTTTGACACCAGTTATTTATTTGAGACAAACCTTCCTGCAGGATGGCTAAGTCATTTCTATATATAATAATTAAATAATGGAAAGAGAGAAACAAGTCCTATGTATTCTACAAATGGCACTTGCATCTTATACATTTCTTACTTTTCACTGTTATTTGTGACAATATATTCAACATACTGTGCTCCTAATTTTGCTCAGATTAATAAATAGCCTTTTTTTAAATTGACTTTTGTCTGTCACAGTATGCAGAAAATTAATGTAATATTAGGTGCTATTATGTTTTGGCAAATTATCACCACCCTCTTTTATCTGTTAAATATGCTGTTTATTCCATTGCATACTGCAATTTGCACAAATTACAATTGCAAATTCAGTTTATTGCACATGCATATTATCATTATGCTTTATAACTGTAGACTCAATTTTGTTTCCAAAATGTTTCACTCTTTCTTAAGTATGTAGTCATGTCTTGTCCCGTGTACCATAAGCTGTATGGGACTGGCCTTCCAGACACTGCTACAGCTTTAATTGTTGTGATCTCTTGGTCCTTACATGACAGACCACCTGAAGTGTTATTGACCACATGATCCACTGCAGTCTGTATAGTGCACTTTGTATGCATGAACATAAGGAGCTGTGTGCTGAGCAGATTTATGTGGCTGCCACTGTTGCATATAACTGGAATTTTCATACTGCATTCACTATATGCTTTTAGCCTATTCTTGTTGCATGTTCTGTGCTTGCTTACTGGATCCATAAACATAATGGACTCACTATGACAGTATGCATTGCCCTCTACATTTCTGGAGAGCAGTTGAGACTTTCTCTACAGGCACTGGTTTACTTATTTTCCTATTCGCTGTCATCCATTGGAAAGGCTTATGTCATCATTTGCACATCCAGGCTTCATGTTCTCTACCACTGACCTACTTCAGCATTGTTCTGACTAGCAATGCAGCATCTGCTGCTCACTTGTCAGCTCAGGAATATGCCTTTTGGAAGAATCAACATGTTGCTCTGTGGCCACTAATGTAAACACTTGATTGGCTGTATGAATGCTTTTATTAACATATGGTGAGTGACCTAGGCTACAGTGTGGTGCAGGTATACAGGTCAGTTGTCATCCTAACCTGCTTCTTTAGCTGAGTGTAAAATCTGGGTGACTTAGCATACTGTAAAGTACCAGTGCGCTTACAGCACCAATGATGCAGGTGAAAAATCCTTCTCATCAGGTGCGAAGATTGTTGTAACCCAGACCGGCATCTCCATCATTATGACACTGATCTCTAAACATCATCGGACATGACCAGTGGCTCACTAGAACTAAACAAATTATCAAACACAAACATCCACATTACTGTGTATTGTGTTGAGTAAATATTCATTATTGCTTGTTTGTTTGCTTTTCTTAACCAGGAGGTTCCCACTGCGAAAATTTATTTTTAGTGGAGATACATGGAGAAAATTTCCAGCATAACAACTGAAATAAAAATAAAGTAAACAATTAACACAAATAAAATAATGTATTGTAATAAGAGTGCAAGCTAACCATCCCAAAACACATCTGTACCAACTGCACTGATACCCATCAATACTAATTTTCTACGTTTATTCTTTTTAATCTTCATTCTGTGTTAGTGACATAAGTTAAAACATTTCTAAAAAAAAAAAAAGATATCTATTGCATTTACTCCAGGTAATATTTTTGCTGATTGCCTGTGAGTACCTGCAGAAGGAATTGCCTTTCCAGTAGTTATATTCATTATTAGCACTATAACTTGCCCGACATTGTTGAAGCAATCTTAAGTAATATCTAAGACCATCCCTCTACAGACTAGCTGCTATTCTATTTCCTCATGCACTCTAGAAATTATATTTGTAACTAAATTGTTGGTCATGTAATGGAAACCAGCTTACTCTGTTAGTCTCAACAAGGATTTCACCCCTGTCATAGCACTGAATCTGCTTATTATACTTTCATAGACCAAATTAATAAAACGAGAAATCATACACATTTTGAAGTTACTTTTTCCTTGATCTGTCAAACGCTTTTGATGCTGTATCATACCAACTTCTACTTTATAGACTAGTTAAACTAGACATAATAAATGGGACTGTTATAGGTTATTTCAGTCATAGATCACTGGTACAATGTGTACTCTAAGTCTCAATGAATGACAGTAAAGTACCACAGAAGTGCATATGAAGCCCCTTTTAACATTTTCATCAATGGCATGTATATAAATATGACAGTAACATAACACTCAGGGACAGCCTTAGGCTGATTGAACTGATTTGTTCCATTATGGCTCTACAGCCACAGGGGCTCCACATTGGTGTCTGCAGGCCCCTTCAGCAAATTACTTACATTCACACAAGATGGTCCATGGGCTGTAGAATAAGAAGCTCTTTCTCACCACAAATCCTGCGAGCTGGCTGTTCCTTTGGCCTCAGAGAGATAGCTAAAATTGGTCTTATAAATTGTGGGGCATTTTAGGATCTATAGTATTGCCTCTAACATTATTTTCACCCTAATTATTACAACAAGCTACATTTTCATAAATTCTTTGCATCCAGACTCAAGCAAGGCTCAAATTCTAAACCTACCACCCTAGAACACCAAAAAGGAAAAAAACTAAGGGTAATGCTGCTCAATGCCAGAAGTCTCAATCTCAAGATGCACTTTTCGAGGCCCTTCTCAATATGGAGAACATCGATGTCTGTGCTGTGACAGAAACCTGGTTCAAGGCTCCTGAGAGCACCCCAGCACTAACAGGTTTCACCTCATATCATACGTTCCGGCCCCAAAATCCGGACAACACCAAGAAAGGAGGGGTGTCCATATTCATAAAGGACACCCACACCTCAAGGTTGGTGGCAACGCACGATGCATCGGAGACCATCCAGGTGCAATTAACCATAGGCAAGACTGCTCTGCAATTTGTAGCATGTTACAGGCCACCCTCTCAAACTCAGGAACCTCACATGGCCTTCCTGAAAACATTGGAGGATAAATGTATCTCCAAACACCATCATACTAGGTGACTTCAACTACCCTAATATAGACTGGGAACACTACTCAAGCCCGAACACTCTAACCCAAAGATTCCTGGAGTTCATAAACTCAAATGCCATGGAACAACTAGTCACCATCCCCACAAGAGGTGAAAACATACTTGATCTCATCATCACGAACATGGGATCAAAATGTTCAACACTGGAAGTATACCCCTCACTGGTGAGATCAGATCATAAACTAATCTCGCTGGAGGTCCTCATCCCGCCCCCACCTGAAACAAAAAAGACCACAGTGAAAAACTTCTCAAAAGCCGATTTCACACTTCTAAAAACTAGTGTGGTCTCCTTTAAGGCCCCTGAGCCAGTGGTAAACATTACTCAAACTGCTGAATCACTTACAAATGCCTTCTACCAGCACCTACAGGACTGCATGGATCAGGCAATCCCAAACAAAACTAAGACTCTCTGTACCAAAGGCAAGCGTCCAGTCTGGTGGACCCCAGCCATAAACAAGCTCTACAACAAAAGGAGG
The DNA here is from genome assembly GCF_019279795.1 of Protopterus annectens. NCBI lineage: Eukaryota > Metazoa > Chordata > Ceratodontiformes > Protopteridae > Protopterus > Protopterus annectens. The sequence continues at coordinate 1,195,242,898 of NC_056743.1, read as the reverse complement.
AAGCTACTACAAGATAGAGCAAAATCCTTGAAAGGTAAGACACCTTTGATCATTATAAGTAAAAACTAAGAGCTCTCATAAAATCATCCAAGGCAAATTTTGAGAGAAAAATCGCCAAGGACTCTAAAGACAATCATAAGGCCTTCTTTAGCTATGTTAGAAACCTAGGAGGAAACTCCGAGATATGCTCAGAATTAGTTCAAAATGATGTGAAAATTACTGAACCTACACACATTGCTAACATACTGGCTGACAGGTTCAGTGCAAACTTCTCCCCTCCCCAAAAGGAGAGATATCTATTCCAGAGGATTGTAGCCCCCAAACATCTCCAACGCCCAGGTGAGAACTGCCCTCACTAAGGCAAAAACACAGCATCCATGGGACCGGATGGTGTCCCCGGCTGTGTGCTTCATGAACTCAATGAGGAATTAAACCCACAGTTAGGACAGCTGTTTAATCTTAGCCTCACCTCAGGATACGTACCCAAGGAGTGGCGCCTTGCGACAGTGGTCCCACTTCATAAGGCGGTGCCTCCACAGACCCTGGAAATTACCGCCCCATTAGCTTGACAAGCCTTATCTGCAAAGCCATGGAGAGGATCATAATGGAACTCATAAATAAAGACATAGGGAACTTGCAGACTTTGGATCCAACCCAGTTTGGCTTTGTCAAAGGCAGATCCTGCCTCTTAAACTTGGTTGACTTTTTCGAGACAGTCACCAAGGCCATTGATGAGGGAAAGGCAGTCCATACAGCCTACCTCGACCTGGCAAAGGCCTTCGACACAATACCCCACTCAGGTATCATCGAAAAACTCATCAGCTTGAATGTAAACCCATACATCACAAGATGGGTTGCAAACTGGCTAAGCGACAGAACCCACAGGGTCAGAGTTGCTGGAGCCATGTCAGACTCAAAGCCTGTCACAAGTGGTGTCCCACAGGGCTCAGTCCTGGGTCCACTCTTGTTCGGCATCTACTTTTCTGAAGTACAAGCAAACACAGAAGGGTTATAGCTGACAAAGTTTGCAGATGACTGCAAACTGGACGCCATAGTCGAAAACACATCTGACACAGATATCCTCCAGAAGGGCCTCACAGAAACGGATAACTGGTGCCAGAGCCATGGCCTGAAGTTAAACACCAAAAAATTCATAGTCATACCCTTCGGGAAAAACAAGGTTACCCCTAGCTACCATATAGGTGACAATCCACTGAGCACAGAAAAAGTCATCAGGGATCTGGGGACCCAAGTTGACAGTAGTCTTTCGTTTGACACTCATGTTGCTAAAGTAGTTAGGAAAACCTTCTATATCGCCCACCTGATCATGAAGGGATTCACATCTAGATCAAGGGAGGTCATCGTCCCCTGTACTCATCACTCATTAGACCTATGATTGAGTACAATGCCCCATTCGAATGTATCTGACCAGACACCTGATGCAGCTTGAAAGGCCCCAAAGTTCCTCACCAAAAGGATAAAGGGTCTCAAAATATGTCTTATGCTGCCCGACTGAAAGAACTCCAGCTTTATTCAGTCTCATACCGCTTGCTCAGAGGTGACCTGTGCCTGACATATAAGGCCATGTCAAACCCAGATTTGATGAATATGCTTCACCTCAAAAATCTAGATCCCTCAGAACCACAAGGGCGGAGACTTAAACCTTGACACGGTTATAAATAGAACGTGCTGGAGGGACAGATTCATCACCCAGAGACTCCCTATGCTGTGGAACAAAATCCCGGTACATGTGAGGCAGAGCACCTCGCTGGCCTTGTTCAAGAGGAATCTTGACCAATGGATGGGAGATCGCAGATATACCCCAGGGATTACTTCAGTGTCACTGCTTGACAGAGGCACAGAAAAATGATAGGCATAGTTTTTATTCAAACTAAAGGGGTGGCGAAAGCCACATAACTATGGGCTAGGCTTATAAATGCCCTTGGGCAGATAGCCTAGTATATACCTATGAACCTATGAACCTATAAGCTTTTCCAGTTTTCCAGTTTGTGGCAGTGGGTCAGATCAGTCAGATTTAGGTTGTGACTTGTGTGCTGCATGCTGTACTGGAACTGAGAGGAGTCAATACGGTGCTTTTTTTTTTTTGCTATGCAGTGTATGAAAGAAAGCATGTTTTTATCCTTGCAGGTGACCAGATATTCAGACCAGCAGAAATATTTGTAGGGAAAACGTGTATTTTTGAACTAAATTGGAGTATAATAATGTTTACTGTGGTTGGTTATATTGCATGTGAAATAGCTTTGAAATAAATTACAGTCTGTAGTCATTATTACATTTTTATTTTATTACCGCCAGAGATCTGATTGAGGTAAATACAAAAAACAAAGTTCTTATAATAGCTGTATATTGAAGCTGTCTATGGATGAAATTGCATGACTCTGGCCTGCTGTTATCTGGTTAAGTCAAACAGTCATTATTCTGTTATTGCAAGTCTAGTGTACATTTGTGTAAAGCCTACTGGAAAACATTACTATGGGTGGCTACAGTGTGTTTGCAGGAAACATATATGAAAAAATACTGTATGTGTGCTCTTTATTGTTGCAATCAGACATTTGTGCTGTACACAGTCAACAAAGTGGATATAATTGCTGAATAAGGGGACTGTCTATGGTTGAAAATGACTGACTCTGATGTAGTTTGCTTAAGTAAACCAGATTTCTGGTTTTGCAGGAGTAAATTGTATTTATGTGAAGAAAGCTGGAATAATTTACTGTGCTTACTGTTTGTGCGAAACAAAGTTGAAGTACATTACAATGGCCATTTTATTACAATCAGACATCTTATATATAAACAGTCAACAAAGTGGATATAACTGCTGAATTATGGGCTGTCACTGTATGAAAGAGATTGATATGACATATGACTATGGATCAACTAATCCATAGTCCAACCAGGGGCTCCAATATCCTAGACCTGGTCATTACCAACATGGGAAATCAATGCTCCATACCTATGGTCACCCCCTCGTTAGTCAGGTCTGACCATAAGCTAATCACCCTTAACATCCACATCCCACCCCACCCCCAGTAAAGAAACCACCATAAAAACTTCTCTAAAGCCAACTTCATGCTACTCAAGTCAGAAGTGACAAACTTCATGACACCCATGCAGACGGGAACTGAAAGTTCAACTGCTGAATCCTACACTACGGCACTGTCTGAGCACATCCACTCATGCATGAATCGTGCCATCCCAAATAGAACCAAAATGCTCTCATCCAAAAAGGAAGCCAATCTGGTGGTCCCCTGCCATAAACAAACTCTACAACAAAAGGAAGAAACTTTTGCAGAAAAGAGGAAAATCCCAGGATGCAAAAAACTCCCTTACTAGCCTCAGTAAGAAACTGAAATGCCTCATAAAATCCTCCAAAGCTAGTTACGAAAATAAAATTGCCAAAGATTCCAAAGACAACCACAAAGCATTCTATAATTATGTCAAGAATCTAAATGGCAATGCTCAGATCTGCTCTGAGCTAAAACAGAATGGCATTAAATATACTGATCCGAAGGATATTGCCAATATCCTGGCAGATCGATTCAGTGCCAACTTCACCCTCTCACCCCTAAATGGCCCATGTCAATACCGGAGGGTTGCCAAATTCCAGTAATAACGGCCACACAGGTACAAACGCACTCTCTAAAGCCAAGAATACAGCATCCATGGGACCAGATGACATCCCGGGCTGTGTACTACATGAACTACAATATGAACTGGCACCTCACCTAAGTGTCATGTTTAATCATAGCCTCACCTCAGGTTTCGTGCCCACTGAGTGGCGCAGAGCTATAGTTATCCCAATCCACAAGGGAGGATCCACCTTGGATCCCGGAAACTACCATCCCATCAGTCTGACAAGCCTTATCTGCAAGGCCATGGAGCGTATTATCATGGAACTTATAAACAAAGACATTGGCAACCTTCAAACACTGGACCCCACCCAGTTTGGGATTGTGAAGGGCCGATCTTGTCTCCTGAACCTGATTGACTTCTTTGAATCAGTCTCCAGAGCCATGGACAAGGGTAAGGTGGTCCACACAGCCTATCTAGACCTTGCCAAGGCCTTTGACACCATCCCCACTCTGGAATCATAGATAAACTTACTAAGTTGGGCATTAATCCCTATGTCACCCAATGGGTTGCTAAATGGCTTACTGATAGAACCCACACTGTAAAAGTAGCCAACTCCAAATCCAGCTCCAGACAAGTGACAAGTGGAGTACCTCAGGGTTCAGTCCTGGGGCAGCTCTTGTTTGGCATCTACTTCTCTGAAGTACAGGTCAACACTAAGGGACTCTGGCTAACAAAGTTTGCAGATGACTGCAAACTGGGAGCCATTATTGAATCCCCAAATGATGTGGATACTCTACAAAAGGGCCTTACAGAAACAGATGCTTGGTGCCAGAGCCATGGGCTCAAGCTCAATGCCAAGAAATGTATTGTCATCCCCTTTGGGAAAAAACATGCATCCATGAATTACCATATAGGTGGCAGTACACTAAACACAGAAAGTGTGATAAGAGACTTAGGGACACAGGTGGACAGTGGTCTCACCTTCGATAACCACATCGCCACAACAGTCAGGAAATCCTTCTATGTGGCACACCTCATCACGAAGGGCTTTTCATCCAGAAAAAAGGAGGTCATTGTCCCACTGTACTCATCCCTCATTAGACCCATTATAGAATACAATGCCCCATTTGGTATGTACCTCTCAAGACATCTGCAACAACTGGAAAGGCCTCAGAAATACCTCACTAAAAGAATCACAGGCCTAAAGCAGATGCCCTATGCTGACCGCCTTAAAAACTCCAGCTATACTCTGTCACATATCGTCTACTCAGAGGCGATCTCTGCTTAACATACAAGGCCATGTCAAACCCAGAGCTGTTGGACATGCTACACTTAAAGAAATCCCAATCCCTCAGAGCTACACGCTCCAGGGATCTAAACCTTGTCATCACAATAAACAAAACATGTTGGAGGGATAGGTTCCTGACCCAGAGACTCCCCAGACTCTGGAATAGATTGCCCATACATGTCAAGCAGAGTGCCTCTTTGGACCTCTTCAAGAGGAACCTTGACGATTGGATGGGAGAAAGGAAATTCACCCCAGGGATCACGTCAGTCGCCCTGCTAGACAGGGGTCCAGGAAAGTAAATAATGTGGGAAGAAATATTCAGGGAATTGTTATGGCTAGGCTTGTATAGGCCCTAGGGCTGATAGCCTAGTACTAACCTATGAACCTATGATACTACTGTTGTTTGCTCTGGCTAAATAGCCATACATTTGGCTTAGCAGGAGTAGTGTCTGTCCATGTGTTTCTGTGAAATAAACTTTAAATACACTGATTTAGCCATTTGTTTCACTAGTCAGACATCTGATCTGTGCACAGTCAACCATTTTGCTATAATTGCTGTATAGAGGGCTATCTGTGGATTAAAAATAACTGCCCTGCTGTCATGATTAATTTAAATTGTCATTAATCTGGATTTTTTTGACTAATAAATATTTTGTGAAGGAAATTGAATAGCTTGCTGTTGCCATATTTTAAAAAGTGCAATCAGACATCTAGAAGGCATATGCACTATCAGTGAATTATATGTAATTGATTGGTGCAGACATCTGGTTCATCTGGTGCCTGGTACCACTTCCATGATTTGGTGTCCCATAACTCAGTGCAGGGAACAAAACAAGATTATTTTTCTGAATGAAGCTCCTCAGAGGATAGCCATGTCATCTCGGTCATGCAAAAAACACAAAATAAAGAAGCATTCACATTTCTCACAATCACAATCATGCCCCCAACACCTTGTGCTCAAGCAGCCACCCCTCTACTTCATCATAGCTATAATTCTGGGTTCAGAAGCTGTTTATGCATAAAAATGAGTTACCCCTCACATTTGCTGTTTTATCACAGGTAAACAATCACTGAACTGTTTTGGCAAAAACAGTGTCACACAATGTGTTATATTTGCTACAATCAGTGTAAAACAAGTATTACTATGGATTACACGTGTGTGTGTATGTATGTGTGTGTGTGTCTGTGGGGGGTGATCAGCATATCTAATAGCAACAAGTCTGTCATAATGCCTTTCACCTTCCATTACAGTCAGACATCAGTGCTGTGCACAATAAATGTCTGCCTTTAATGGTCTGCACTGGATGTGTATGAAAGGAAATGATTTTTGACAGAGTGGTACAGCGAGTAGCCTTGCTGCCTGATTGCACTTGATTCTCAGGTTGAGCTCTTGTCTGCAGTTTCTTCTATGGGGATTCTGCATGTTTTCCCCCTCTCTCTGAGTTTTAGCCAGGTGCTCTTTTCCCGGTGCATCCTAAGACATACTGTAAACTGGTATTCATTCAATTTAGCTGTCAGCAAGTATGCAGTATGTGCTCATTTGTGTGTACGCACATTTGTATGAGTGTGTGTGTGTGAGTGTGTGTGTGTGTGTGTGTGTGCGCACATCTTTTGATGCAGCTGTCTTGTCAATGTCTGTGCCAATATTTGTGTGGAAAATGATGTTTTGATTTTGACATTGAGTGACATCTGTTCATCTCAAGATGCTTCATCAATGGTAAAAATCATTTGCAATGACACTTCAGACTTTAAAGTATATAACTTTTCGAGTAAAGTGGTAACAGATGCACATGCTAATGTTTTATCGAAAGGTTTGACTTCTGTGCCAGCTCGTAGAGTAGGTATTGTAGATGCTATTTGTGAGTTAAAAACATTTACACAGAAATTGAATTTTAAAATATTGTTTGTCCAAAATAAAGTCAGTTCAAGATTCATGTTACAGAGGCCTAGTTGCTTTAACCCACCCCTGAATAGTCAAATACAAGCATTTGAGAAGGTATGTGAATATGAAATACAGAAGATACTTAATAATAGGAATTGTGTTAAGTATCATAATGTGTCCGAGGATGAATTGAGATTAATAAAAGAGCTTACAGATTATCCGGATATTAGGTTAATGAAACCAGATAAAGGGGTGGAATGGTAGTTATGAGTACGATGGATTGCAAAAATCATATGAATCTTTTATTGTTTGGAGATACTTATGAGGAGGTTTCTCTCAATGAAATTCATATTGCTTTTAGAAAAATTGACTTACTGTTGGAAGACATGCTGCTACAAAGGCAAATTAATAAAAAGACTTTGATTTTATGTTTAATGAGAAACCAGTGGTAGCTAATATCTTTGGGGTTCCAAAGATTACATGTGTCTCAACAATCCACCCTTCAGGCCCATTGTGGATTTTTCAAGATCAAAAACGTATATTATAGCACAATGGGTTGATCAAAATGTAAAAAGAGGGTTGGAAAATAATGAGTATATATGTAAAGATTCGTGGCACTTTCTTGAAATATTGAATAATATTATGTACAATGAAAAAGGTATTTTTGTGACTATCGATGTACATAACCTATTTTCAGTTATACCTCATGGGGAGGGATTAGTTTGGTTTGAACAACAGTTATTTAATACTGGTCTATTAAGTCCAAATAAAGTTAACGCATGTGTAATTTTAATGAATGTAGTATTTAAGAATAATATTATGTTTTGAGGGCCAAATGTATAGGCAAACCACTGGTGTGGCATTGGATGTGGAGTGTGCCCCTAGTTTTGCAAATTATGTCATGGCTTATTGGGAAGAATATATTTTTAACAGCACATTTAAGGCATGCTGGTCACTATACATTAGATACCTAGATGATGTGTTTATATTTTGGGTTGATACCAAGGATAAATTAGAAGAATTCATCACATATATTAATAATACAGTGGATTTTTTGAAATTCACCTCTCAGTTCCATGAGTTTAAAATTTACTTTTTGGATGTGGAAATTGGTAAAGACATGGAAAATAAAGGTTTTGATTCCAATATTTTTAGAAAACCTACATTTTCTAACATGTGTTTACATTTTAAACCTACATTTTCTAACATGTATTTACATTTTACAAGGTGGCATTCAATATTTCAAAAGAAGGCGGTAGTAAAAGGCCAATTAATTCACATGACTAGGATAGTGTCTAATGTTGATACATTTTACATAGAGTGTGACACAGTATTAGAAATGTTTCATAGAAGAGGCTATCCAGATTACTTTTTGGCTATAATAAAATGTGAAGTAGTTAATAAAAGAAATAATGGGTTTTACAAACCCATTTTGGGCTCTAATGGGAATGTGACATTAACAACTGATATATAGGTTAGGCATGGAGTGGATAATAATCAGAACAGAGATATCAATATGTTTGACACCACCAGATGTTTTATCACCACATATACATTAGATAGTCCCTCTATTGTTATATGTTTTAATAAAAATTGGGAGCTTTTTTGGAAGGACGAGGGTTTGGTGTACAGACTGGGGGATAAGCCTTTGGTTTCTTATAAAAAAGATAAGTGATTAAAGGTCTTTATGCAAAGAAAACATTTTAAATTAGATAATAAAAAAATTAATAAACAAATGGGTACATTTAAGTGTTGTAGCTGTACCCAATGCAGTTACATCAATACTGCTGACAAATTTACAGTTAGGGATAAGGTGTATAGACTTGCAAGACATTTTTTCATGTTATACTTCAAATATTGTGTATTTAGCTCAATGTAATTTTTGTCCTGCATTCTACGTTGGAAAAACTGGTAGACCTTTTAAGAAGCGAATATATGAGCTTAATTTAGACATTAAAAACAAAAAAAAAAAAATAAATAACTAATGCATTGTATAGGCATATTATAGCAATAACCCACACCTGGGTGTGGGTAATGCTATATTTACCCACGGTTGGCGGGGTTTGGTCCCGAGGGCGAAGCCCGAGGGACCAAACAAAGCCAACCGTGGGTAAATTTAGCATTACCCACACCCAGAAGTGGGTTATTGCTATTATACCATGACATTATTTAAGAAAAGAAACTATTACTTTTCTTAAATAATGGCATAGTATAATGCCTGTTTGCTGCCCTTCCGCAGATGTCTGGCATCGCGGCAGTTCTGATGTACTGCGCCTGCGCAGTACATCAGAGTTGTATAGCAAAAGCAACGGAGAAAGCAAGATCTCCATTGCTTTTTTTTAGTGTTCGCTATGTTAAATGAGTTTAACATAGCGAGACAGTTTAAAATAAGCAACGGAGATGTCCGTTGCTTATTTTAAAACTGTCTCGCTATGTTAAACTCATTTAACATAGCGAAACACTAAAAAGCAACGGAGGTCTTGCTTTCTCCGTTGCTTTTAAAACTGTCTCGCTATGTTAAATGGGTTTAACATGGCGAGACAGCTTAAAATAAGCAACGGAGACCGTTGCTTATTTTAAAGCTGTCTCGCTATGTTAAACCCATTTAACATAGCAAGACAGTGTTTTAAAAAAACGAGTTATACTAATGGAAAAAAGTCTGGGCAACCGGACCTTTTTCCATTAGTATAACTCGATTTACAATGGGCATGCTGGCCAATCAGCGTGCACATTTTGGGGGGGTCATGGTATAATTAAAAGTATGAAACACACAGTTTTACATTTTTGATAATACAACAGGTTAAAAAAGATATACAAGGGTGGATTATAGATGAACATTTGGATAAAAAATTTGCTAAAATTGCAAACTTCATTGGATGCCACTAACCACCCTGGACTTAATGATTCCTTTTCTATTAATTCTTTATTAAAATTAAAGTTTTATAATGGCAATTAACATATAAATCATTAGTATCAAAATATTGTAATACATTGGATTTTTATGGTTCTATTTTTATTTTTTATTTTTTATTATAACATCACATTTTTATATTATATATTTAATAATTAATTTTATACATATATATATATATATATATATATATATATATTTTTTTTTTTTTAACACATTTTTATACATTTTCTTTCATGTGTTATTCATTCATTGGTTGTTTGAATCATGTGCCTATGATGAGGTGTATATATGGGTGCGTATAGGTATTATAATTGTTCTGATGAAGTTCTTAATTGAACAAAAGCACTTAACCATTAAAGTTTGTTCTCTTGGATGGTGGTTTACTGTTTCATTTCAGCTGTTTGGTTTGGAGTTTGGCTTCTAGTGATGTTTTGATTTTGTCTGTGGTCACAGACAGCATTTGTGGGGTACATACACAGTTGATCTCAGCCATACATACACAACATGCTTCTTACCCATAAAAGGATACCTACTGAATTTGGTCAGTCCTGCTCTGACATGTACACAGAGGGTCACTATAACCTGTGTTGGAGGCTAGCTGATGACAATGTGTTCATTATTTCTTTAACCTTTTTCAAATTCAAGCATCAGAGGTGTGCACCGAAAGTAGCTATATTATAAATAGGGTCATTGTTCTGTCCAAAAGCAATAAGTTGGAATACATTACCATGATCATTATTTTTTCACTTTCCAACAGTCAAACATCACACATGTTTACAGGGGGCAATCCTTTAGGAGTAGGAGTAAGGAATTATGTCTACAACAATAAGTTGAAATATATCATTGTGGCCATTTATTTTTACTGTTTTCTCAGTGTAACATTAATGTACAAGGAAGCTACTTATTGTTTACTTTAGGGATGAGGAGGCATATTGTGCATATTTATGACACTAATAACATCAAATACATGACTGTGGCCATTTGTTCTTTTATTTGCATTCTAATCTAATGCCAGAGAGGTACCACAAAGGTGACTATCTATTTCTTGGATGTATAGAGAGGCAGGCACTAATCTCAGATATGATTTATGCCTTCTTACAAGCATTTGTCTTCTCAGTTTATTGGGAACTACTAGTTGTCAACATTAAGCCTTGGCCAGAAAAGTAAATAAGACTGATTTTTTTTACTTTGGTTAGTACTTTGTTCAGTTTATCACTGGAGCCAAACATTGGGGAACAAACCATCTAAAATACACCTCAAATTGGGGAACAAACCATCTAAAATACACCTCAAATCATCTAGAATCTCATGGCTTAGTGGGTGAAGTAGGTGGGTGAGGCAGGCAATATTCTCTAATAAGTAGCACTGTTGCCTCACAGTAAGACGCTGTCCGGTTCGATTCTCAGCTAGAGCGTCTTCTGCATGGAGACATGTGTGAATGGGTGTACCTTTGTTGGAGGTTGTGCATCAGGGCTGGTAACTTGGCACATAAAAATCAACTACCAATCATTAGCGGACCGGAGTTCCACTGTGTCGACCCCTAACTGGGAAAAGCTGAAAGACACAACACAACAGCATGATTTATGTATCCTTGCAGGCATTTGTCTTTTCATTTTAGTGAGAACTACTGTTTTGTCATCTTACATAAGTACATAGGAACAATACTGGATAAGCGATCATGAGGGCCATAAGATGCCCAGTTATATATACCTTTAAGCAGACACATTTAAAAGTTTGTTCCTCCCTTTTCAAGCATTTAATAGTATTTACCTCCCAAATCAGGCTGGGCTGTATAGACAATCCTGGCATAAATTTGTGTCTACCCATATATAGGTACATTCGGGTTCCCTACGTTAGACTGACAGCTCGGAAGATCGACACTCAAAACACCGACGCCAGAAGAACGAAACCTCAAAAACACAAAAGTTCACATGCCTGACACAACACAATCCCGACACTTAACAAAACAAAAAGTTCACTGTTACACACAACACACACACAACACAAGCACACCAACAACCTAAAAACCTACACTACACCTTTCACAAAACTATCTATACACTAACCTTAACCCAAACCCTAACCCTAAGGTCCGTAACTATCGCACACTCACCTTACCCACTCCCTAACCCTAAGGTCCCTAACTATTGCACACTCACCTTACCCGCACCCTAACCCTAAGTCCCTCACTATCACACACTCACCTTACCCGCACCCTAACCCTAAGTCCCTCACTACCGCACACTTACCGGGTCACACTCACAAGTTACCCATGTCAGTGTTTTCGCTGATGGGATTACGACTTCTCGGTCATCTGCTTCTTCGTTCTTCTGGCATCTGTTTTTTGTGTCGATCTTCCGAGCTGTTGGTCTAATGTAGGGAACTCATTCTTTCCTTAAAAGAAAAAAAAGACTGAATTTCTTTCTTTACTCATGTTTTTGTTCAGGTCATTATTGAGCAAAAGTATGGGGAAAAAAGCTCTAAAATGTACCTCAGAACATTTAGAGCTTTATTGCTTCTATGTCAGAACATCTAGAGCCCTATTACTTTTAAGGTCACCATGGCCACTAGGCCTCCTGTTTAATTCAGTTATTTCCTCCACAGTAATTAGAGTACAGTCTTTGTCAGTTAGGGTATGTCAAAATAATGGAGTAAAAAGCTGAAGATTAAGACAAATTATAAAAAAAAAAACAAAAAAAAATATTCTGTCTGGCTGCTCTGGGAGATGAGGACTGGAGGACACTGTGGTGTAGAAAGACCTGTAGGGATTGGAGGGGCATCATGGAGTCCATTGACTAGTGCGCCATCTCACATAAAGCTGGCCCTGATGTGATATTAATTTAGTCATACTGCAAAAGATGCTTTGTCTCACTATTTTTAGTTCCACTATTTATAACTGCCTACTCAGGGAGATGTACTGTCTGACTAGCCTGAGAATTATGAATAATATAATTTCAAGGCTGAAAAAAGGAACAATTTTCTTACTTTGAATTCTGCTGACTCAGTAGAAATGTAGCTTGTAGATAGCAGTAGAAGGCAAAGTTTCATGCATGGGAGTATGTGTGTGTGAGGAGATACGCTGTCTCAGAAACCGAATGTAAATGTATTTTTATTGTTATTCACATACTGGTCACATTATGGTGATTAATATTTAATATACACAATGACCTCTACCATATCTACATATAATGCAATACAGACATATGTACAGCTCATACATTTAGTGTTGAATACATCGATGGTTATGTGCTTCAGTTGCATTTCTGTCTGGTAAATGTTGCTATTATAATTTATTAATTTATTAATTTATTTTTGGAGAGTATTTGTTAATGATATACAGGCTTACAGGGGTGGGAGGTTGGCATAATGGTTAAGGTGTTTACCTTACAAACATAAGGTGCAGGGTTTGATTCTCACATGGAGTAATTGGCTAGGCTGAAAATGGCCCACAAGGGCAGGTAGCCTAGTACTAATCTATGAACCTATGAACAGCATTCTTTACTGGGCCACATGGAGACTGGAGGCTGAGTTCATTTGGTTATGCTTTTCAATTTAAATGTTATACAAGTAGATGAAATGCATGCTAGTGTGGAGGGCTTGACCAAGCTTTCTTAGAATGCTATATTGTTCATCTATCCCCTTAAAAAGTAATGAATGGCAAGGGAATTTAGAGTCATTTTTCTGACTTTTTGTTTACACAAAAGACACATTTAACCCATGTAAAACATTCCTGCTTGGTTCAATGTTCTGAAAACTTACTACCTATAATGGTTGGGTCAAAGTTCAAGATATACTGCCTTCTGTTGGAGACAGTATGAGAAGAAGATCTGAACAGCTGTGATTTTAAAAACAAGCTTGAGGTATTAAATAATACATTCTATTAAAACTTAACATGCTATGACTGGGAAAAATGAAAGGCAAAGGTAGTTATGCTTGCAAATGGCTCACAATCACATTTAAAAAATAGTGAATTAAAAAAAAAGAAAGCTGTTGAGCCATTTTCAATTAAAACAAGCCTTTTTGTTGTGTCTTTTGGCTTTTTCCCAGTAAGGGGTCGCCACAGAGGGACTCTGGTCCACTAATGATTGGCAGTAGATTTTTATGTGCCGAATTGCCAGCTCTGACGCACAACCTTCAACGAAGGTACGCCCATCCATGCATGTCTCCACACAGAAGACGCTCTAGCTGAGAATCAAATGGGACAACGTCTTACTGTGAGGCGACAACGCTACCGCAGCACCACCACCACAGTTCAATGAAAACAAACCTACTATTGCTAAATAAATATATATTTCAGTTTTTATCCAAAGTTATAGTCAAAACAAAAAAAAAATTGATCATTTCAATTAAAGCCAAATTGAAGACATACACCACCCACATTAAACCCATTTACAATAAACAATTTTAAAGAACCATCAACAACTAGATATCATTCAACTCAAACCATTCAGAACTGCACTCATTATAAAGATGATAGAGTCTGTTGTTAATAGTTGTAGTCAGAAGACAGAACATTTATATTTAAAGGGATATCATTTAAAAAATAGGAACAATGAAATGTATCAATAAACAGAAGTGAATTTAACATTCACTTTAACGCATCCAATCTCACTATTAATACTTCACTTTCTAAGTTAAAAACTAAATAAAGAGAATACTTAAATATTAAGGAATAAATTGTTCCAAATAACAGACAAATAAGTAGTTTAATAAATAAAAAAGGCTTTTTTCTTTTAACTTATATCTGAAGATAAACTTTTAAAGCTGTCAGAATTTAATACTTGAGAGTAAAATATTTAAACAGAATAGGAAAATTGACAAAACTTTACTTTTTTAAGTTTTTTACTATTTCTATCTTTTGATGACCAACCATTTCTTGTTAATTGTCTTTTAAAACTGGCAAGAGACCAATCCATATCTTCAACTTGATCAAATAATTTCTTTTTCTGAGAAAAATCAAAGGCATCATCTAGAGTGCTAAACGTTTTTTGACCCACAGGTAAAAAAATCTAATTCTGGCTGGAAAGATTATCTGAGATTTAATGTTTAGTTTCTTTAAACTTTTTATGAATGGAATATGTTTTCCTTTTTGTTATAACATATGTGGCATAGTCATTATGAAACCTGACAGTACTTTATTTCATTTTTATCGGAGTATTTTCCCAAGCAGACTTCAGCATCAGGTCTTTATCTTGGCTGGAGAGGAATTTAACAATAACTGATTTGAAAATCGGAGGGTTTTTCTCAAAGACAAAGTCAAAAGAGACCTATGTGCTCTCTCACCATCAAAAGAGAGAGCTTCTGGCAGGTTTAAGACTTTAGGTAACATATTGTCACATTCCTCCTTCTCTGGAATTCCATAAATCCTTATATTATTTCTCTTAGATCTACTTTCTAAAGCTTCTATTTTCTCCATAGGCAATGTATTCTGCTTTAAAATTAATTCTGTGAGATTTTCATTTTCTGCCATTCTTCCACCTAAGTCATTTACTGCAGCCTCTATTGTTGAGATCTTCACAGATTGTTGTTTTATAACTTAATTTAACATATCCATTTGTTTTTTGCAATCTTCTTTTATGTTGTCCATTTTGGTCTTAAGTTTATCCAATTTAACAGAAAGTTCCTGGATACTGCCCAAAATAGATTGCAGTTCCTTCTTCACTGTAATATCTTGAGAGTTTACTTTAGAGTACTCATTTTGTCAAAAAAAGTCAATAAAACGTCTGACAGGAGAAAGTTAAAGAAAAATCATGCAAACTTGATTTTTCTTTCAAAAGTAATCCAAGTTTGTTTATAAGGCTTAAAATGTGGATGTAGATAAGTTTTTTAAGTTTATGTAATAAAATCCTGTCAAAAAATACAATAAAAGAAAGCAGAGCAAAAACTCTGTGCTGCTAGCAGTTCACCATCTTGGCCATGCCCCTCTGTACTAGGTAATTCTTAATGCTTCATGAAACAGCCCAAGTAAATCTCTGTGTCTAGGTGCCATTCTGCCCCTCACAGACCCCATTGAAATATATGGAATCAAAATGCAGCGTCCAGAAATAGGCAAAAGAAATGAAAACAGAGGAAAAGAGTCAATATCAAACTTCACTCTTCTCCTTGTAATATGTTGCAGTAGTTTTCTTGGCACAGAGGCTTCTTCATATCACCTGTCAGCCTCTAACCTCAAACTGTGGACAAAGCAAAACAAAACAACATCAAATCAGGGACATATTTTAAACATCAATATTAGTAACTTATAAATGTCACAAAATTAGAAGATATGATTTATGTATTTTCTGAAGAAAAATAAATCTTAACAGTAGTGATTGTCATTGTTCAGGCCCAGTTCCAGGCAGGAAAGTACATTCTGTGTATTTTCATTGTAGTATTTAATTACCACAGCAGAAGCACAGTTTCCTGCCAAGTATTAACTATTTCTAGAAGTTTTTCTCAGATCTTATATTTACCTATTAACTGTTATGATGTACAATGCCTAATGCTAAAAACGTGACAGGGTGTGTTTTCATTAAACAAGTTGCGCAACTGGAAGACTTGAAAAAGACAGACAGGATTTGCATTTTGATGTTGTATTGAATGCAGTATTTCATGGTAAAAGGTTGTTACAGTTATAGGTTATTGTTAAGGCTAGGTGACCTTTATAACAGTGGCAAATGAGGCCTTGTGTGTGTATGTGGGTGTGGGCATATTTTATGTTCAATGACTCACAATCCATCCCCCATTTTGTTGGACATTCTCATTTTCTCTTGCCTTTTTCTTGTGTGTCCCAAATCTTCTTCACCAGCTCTGTCTGTCCCAAATCTTCTTCACCATATTGTCTTCTCCTTTTCTGCACATGTGCCCAAACCACCGTAATCAGTTCTCTCTGACTTTTTCTGCAACTGGAACTACTTTGGCTTCTGTCCTTTTGTCTTCATTTTTCCATCTGTCAGCAGTGTGCATCCTACCACCTGTCTCAGGCACTACATCTCCATCAGTTCTAACTTCCCCAACTGCTCTGTATTTACTGCCCGAGTTTCTATACCATGTAGTAATACTGTTCATACCACTGTTTTGTACACCTTACAAAACAGTGGTGTGACCAGTGTCACACGACAGAGCAGTTGAAGAAGCTAGAGGTGTTGGAGATGAAGTGCCTGAGACAGGTGGTAGAATGCACACATGGTTTAAATCAACATTTTATTGTCAGCCATCTAATCATGAGTACAAAAAAGATTTTTGAAGGAAGCAGTTGAGTATGAAATGAAAATTGAGCCAAGCAAGAAAGGTTGCTGAAGAAAAGCAAAACACTGGTCTACCAAAAGTATTTAAAAGGCTTAACATAGAGACATGTGAAGAGACAGGCCAGAAAGATGTAAGCATTGATAGTGAAGAAAATGTTTTGTCAGAACTTATGAAACTGACAGAAAGTGACCAACAAGCATAAAATGCAGATGGTGATATAGAGATACCACAAAAACAGATGCCAACACAGACGTACCTCAGTGTGATGTAACTTCTAGTCATACTGTAGAGACCATGGAATACAGTGACAGGATGGATCCAGAAGATATTCCAGATAAAGAACCCCCTCAACAATAAGAAGGCAAAGGCTTGAACATTTCAGTTTCTGAGGAAAATCAAAACAATGTAAGCCTTAAAGGCCAAATAAATAAAACAAATGATCTCGCCACTGGCCATAAAGAATTGCTCAACATGTCAGAGACTGCTAAGTAAAAATTGACTACCTAAAGTTCTTCTGGATGACTTTCTTTATAATGAAAATGAAACATTTTCCTAAACTTCACTGAAAAAAAAACTGTCACATGGTGAAATCAGTACTTTCCCTAATGGGTATTGTACTCTTTTTCAGCTGCCAATGTATATTGTTATTGTTGTCTCTTTAGAAATGATGTGCAAAGTACACTGACTAGTAATTGACTCAACAACTGGCTCAGTATTCACACTTGACTGGCAGACCATTAGATGTCAAAAGGTCATATAATTGTTAAATTATCGTGAACTTCAGAGAAGAACTGTAGCTGAAGAAACTGTTAATAATATCTAACAAAACCTAGTCAACTGAGAAAGAAAAACAAAAGAGATGGCTTCAAATTTCTAAAACTAGCTGCTTAGCTCAGTTTTCATCCCAGCATAATTTGGCATTTTGTGGCTCTGTTGAACAGACTTAATAGATTCCTTGGAATTATGGCACTGGTGGGAATATTTGACCAATTCATTCAAATATTTTAGACAAACTTCCATTTAAGAAATGAAAAATCACTACTTTGGTAGGTATAATATTAGAGAAGTACCTTGCAGGATGCACAGTAACAAATCCCACCCTAACCATGCCTCCAGGCTGACAATTCCAGTCCTGTGTTGAATCTGCTAAATATTCATTCCTGTGCCGCAATGAATATCGATGAATGGGTTCTGTTGGCACAACGAGAGCACAGGAGTGGCTTTTTGGTTATATGTTTTTTTAGTTTGACACATATTTTACATTTCATTCAGGCAATCAGGCAGATGTAATCTGCTCAGCACAGTATTTACATGAGTTGTAGGACCATCGCAAAATCCAAACTGTCCAAAACCACAAAATCAATACACTACAGACTGTTACATTCACATCTAAAAAGAAGTGGGGGGTGCAGAGGGCTTGACCCCCTGAAAAAGCAAAGAGAAAAAGTAAACATTACTTCTTGGTTAACTGTGCTTTTGATATCCTTACTACCATGCAACAGGCTTATTCACTAATGGCTCTTTTACTTGGTTGGGGTTGGTTTCGACCGTGAAGATTAAACAGTTTTCAGTAATAAATACATGACTTGACATGAGAATTAGCATGCCTGCTAGTCACCGGGTGTTTCCATACCCATTTTCCCTGTCAATCACTTCCAACACACCCATTTCTGTGCAGAACTAAGTGCGAGGTACTTCTCTAATATTATGCCCTTTGGTAAATGTATTGAAAAGGAAATTATGAGTATCATAGAATATACAGTTCAATAGAACATCATTCATTGAATAAAAGTTGCAAATTATGTGTTGCAATTCTTGAATGCACTCCAGTTGCCAGGTATCAGGAACAAATGCCTATGACAATTAGATAAACGTCTGATGGCACATTACGTGATACACCAGCTGGTGCGTATGAACCTAATGGCACACTGCCTGATACCCCAGCTGGTGTGTATGAGCCTGATGGCACAGTCTGATACAGCAGCTGGTGTGTTTGAGCCTAATGGCACATTACCTGATACAACAGCTGGTGCGCCCGAGTCTGATGGTGCATTGCCTGATACTCATTTGCTGTGTTTGTATGACACTTGAGGACACATTGCCTGATACCCAAGCTGGTCTGTATGATTCTGAGGATGAATTACCTGATACCCATCTGATGTGTATAAATCTGATGATACATTGCTTGATACCCCAGCTGATATGTAAGAGCCTAAGAGCAGATTACCTGATACCCCAGGTGGTGTGTATGAATTGGATGGAGGATTTCTAATATCCCAGTGGGTGTGTATAAGCCTGATGGCAAATTACCTGATACCCATCGGGTGTGTATGAGTCTGATAGCACATTGCCTGGTACCCCAGGAGGTATGTATGAGTCCTTTGACATATTCCTTGATACAACAACTGATACGTATGAGTCTCATGGCATGTTCCTTGATAAAACAGCTGGTGTGTATGAGACTGATAGCAGAATGCCTGCTACCTCAGTTGCTGTGTATGAGTTTTATAGCACATTACCTGATACCCCAGCTGGTGTGTATGAGTGTGATGGCACATTACCTAATACCCCAGATGGTGTATATGAGTCTGATGGCATATTATGCGATATCCCAGCTGGAGTGCACAAGTCTGATGGCACATAAATTGATAATGCAGATGGTGTGTATGAGTCTGATGGGAACAAAACTTGATACCGCAACTGGTGTGCATGAGTCTGATGGCACATTAACTGATACACCAGCTGGAGTGAATGAGCCTGATGGTAAATTACTTGATATCTCAGCTTGTGTGAATGAGTGTGATGCCATATTACCTCATACCCCAGCAAATGTGTATAAGCCTGATGAAACATTACCTAATACCCCATCTGGTGGGGATGAGTGGATGCCACATAAACTAGATAGCCCAGCTAATGTGTATAAGTCTGATGACACATTACCTGATACACTAGATGGTGTGTATGGGTCAAATGGCAGATTAACTGATACACCAGCTGGTGTGTATGAATCTGAAGACACATTGCCTGATACCCCAGCTGCTGTGCATGAGCCTGAAGGCATATTGTCTAATACACTAGGTGGTGTGAAAGAGCCTGATGGCAAATTACCTTCTACTCCAGCTTTTATGGAGGAGTGTGTTGGCACATTACCTAATACCCCACCTAATGTGTATAAGCCGAAAGGCACATTGCTTAACACCCTAGCTGGTGTGGGTGCATGGATGACACATAAACCAGATACCCCAGCTAAGGTGTATAAGTCTGATGGCACATTACCTGATACACTAGATGGTGTGTATGAGTCAGATGGGAGATTAACTGATACACCACATGATGTGTAATGAGTGTGATGGCACATTGCCAAATACATCAGGTCTGGTGTATGAGTCTGATGGCACATAACCAGATACCCAGGTGTTGTGTATGAGTCTAATGGCACAATGCCTGGTACCTCAGCTGGTCTCTTTATTTACCTGTTAATCCAGCTGGTGTGTATGAGTCTGATGGGACATTACCTGATACAACAGCTGGCATTTACAACCCTGATGGGGCACACATAATACCTAAGCTGGTGTGTATGAGCCTGATGTCACATTCCCTGATACACCAGATGGCACATTACCTGATACCCAAGTTGGTGTCATTGAGTGTGATGGCACATAATGTGCTACCCCAGCTGATGTGTATGGGTCTGATGGCACATTACCTGATAACAGCTGTTGTGTATGAGTCCAATGGCACATTATGTGGTACGCAGCTATTGAATATGAGTCTGATGGCACATTACTTCATACGCCAGCTTGTATTTATGAGTCTGATGGCAACTTATCTGATACACCAGATGGTGTGCATAGTCAGTAGGCAGATTACTTGATATTACAGCTGGTGTGTATGAGTCAGATGGCACATTACCCGATACCCCAGTTGGTGCATATGAGTCTGATATCACATTACCCAATACCCCATCTGGTGTGTATGAGCCTGATGGCACATTGCTTGATATACCAGCTGGTGCTTATGAGCCTGATGGCACATTGCATGATACAACAGATGGTGTGTATGAGTCTAATGGAACATTGCCTGATACCTCAGCTAGGGTGTATAAGTCTGATGACACATTACCTGATAACCCAGCTGGTGTGTATGAGTCTGATGGGACAAAATCTGATACCACATTTGATGTGCATGAGTCTGACAGCACATTACCTGATACACCAGCTGTTGTGAATGAACCTGAGAAAACAATAGAATTTCTTGATGTTAGAATTGACAGAAATAAAGAGGGATTGGCTACTAGTATATATAAGAAAAGTGTTCCTGCTAATCAATATGTGCATAAAAATAGCAGTCATGCACTGCATGTATTTAATGGGGTGGTCAAGAATCAGATGGTAAGAGGAAGTAGACTGAATACAAATGATAAAAAATGTATATATCAAAGAAATGGCTGGAGAGTTTAAAGAGAGGGGATATGATCAGAGCACATTAGATAAAACTATGCAAGATATAATCTTGCATAGATCTGATATAACCAAACCGTAAGAACAAAACCAATTATGTAATAGACAAGAGAGATTAAGATATGTAACTATGTATAATAATAGAACTCCAGTAGTGAGGGAAATAATAACTAGAAACTGGAATATTCTAAGAGCAATGCCAGGTATTGAGAGGGTTATTGATAATAAACCAAAATGTGCACACAGGAATAGCAGGAATTTGAAACAAAGAATTTGTTATAAAGAAATGAGGAAATCTAATAGTAGTGCAATAAGTAATAGCAAGAGTACTTTTCCATGTTATAATTGCATTTGTTCTTAGATTATAACTGAGAATACTTTTGTTCACCCGACAACCTTACAAAGTTTTATATTTAATTGTTTTGCAACTTGCAATACTGAAAATATAGTGTACCTTTCTCCCTGTGGTAAATGTAATGCCTTCTACTTAGGTAAATCTACTAGGAGGCTGAAAGATCAGATTATAGAGCATCGCTCAAATATGTGTAGGCAGGTTCATACGAATGTACTAGCAAAACATATATTGGACTCTGATACAAGTCATGACTTTAAATTTAGAGTTATAGACATAATTATTAGAAACCTCAAAGGGGCCAACATAAATAATATTGTACAAATAAGCGAGTCTGAGTGGATAATTAGGTTTCTTGCAGGTAAACACCCAGGAATTAATGCTGCTATTAGTTTGAAACCTATTTTGATAAAGAAACAAATACAATCCAAATAATGAAAAAAATGGTTGTTTTACTTTATATCACATGATATGAAATATCATGTGATAAGGTTGTGTCATGTGGTTTTAACTTTCAGTTGTATATGTTGCACTGAAGAAGGGCTAAGCCCAAAAGCTATGCATTTCTGCATTTTATGGTTGTTTTATTAAATTGAGTTTTGACATTTCTTGGCCTGTGTTTTATTTTTGGTTTGGATTTTACAATTTTCTTAAAGCCAAGTTCACTACTAGTTTGTTCCTTTTTTGTATTGTAGATTAACTGACACACCAGCTGGTGTGTGAGTCTGAAGTTACATTGCCTAATACCCCAACTGGTGCGTATGAGTCTGATAGCACATTACCTGAAACATCAGCTGGTTTCTATGAGTCTGATGCCACATTACCTGATACTCCAGTTGGTGTGTTTGGGTCTGATGGCATAAAACCTGATACTCCAAATGAGCCACATGATTGTGATGGCACATTCCTGAATACCCCAGCTTGGGTGTATGAGTCTGATGACACATAACCAGATACCCCAGGTGATGTTGTGTTTGAGTCTGATGGCAAAATGCCTGATACCTCAGCTGGTGTGTATTACTCGGATGGCAAATTACCTATTAATCCAGTTGGTGCGTATGAGTCTGATGACACATTTCTTAATGCACCAGTTCGTATGTATGAGTCTGATGGCACATTACCTGCTACACCAGTTGGTGTGCATGAGTCAGAAGGCATATTACCTGATACTGTAACTGGTGTGCATGAGACTGATGGGACATTATCTGATACCCCACCTGCTGTGTATGAGTCTGATAGCACATTACCTAATACCCCAGCTAGTGTGTATGATCTGATGGCACATTAACTGATAACCCCACTGGTGTATATGAGTCTAATGGCACATTATCTGATACCCCATCTGGTGTGTATGAGTCAGATGGCACATTACCTGATAACCTCAATTGGTGCATGTAAGCCTGATGGCACATTACCTTTGACCCCAAGTGGTGAGTATGAGCCTGATGGGACATTACCTAAAAAAAGCTGGTGTGCATGAGCCTGGGGCACATTGCATGATACACCATCTGGTGTGTATGAGTCTGAAGGTACGATGCATGATACACCAGCTGGTATCTAGGAGCCTGATGACACACTGAATGATACAAGAGCTGGTGAGTACGAGTCTGATAAATCAGGTGGTGTGCATGAGTCTGATGGCAGATAATCAAATACCCCAGCTGGTCTGTTTGAATCTGATGGCACATTGCTTGATACCTCAGCTGGTATGGAAGAGTCTTATGGCACATTACCTGATACCTCAGCTAGTATATATGAATCTGATAGCACATTACCTGATACATCAGCAGGTGTGAATGTGCATGATGGAATGCTTCCTGATACCCCTGCTGGTGTGTATGAACCTGATGGTACATTTATTGATACAACAGCTGACATGTATTAGTCTGATGGAACGTTACCCGATACAGCAGCTGATGGGTATGAGTCTGAAGGAAGATTACCTGATACCCCAGATGGTGTATATGAGTCTGATGGCACATTACCTGATACCCCAGTTTGGTGTGTATAAGTCTGACATCACAATACCTGATACCCCAGTTGGTGTGTGAGTCTGATGGCACATTACCTGATACCCAAGCTGGGGTGTAGCAGTCTGATAGCACAGTACATGATATACCAGCTGTTGTTTATAAGTCTGATGGCACATTAACTGATAACCCAGCTGGTGTATATGAGTCTCATGGGACAAAACCTGATACCAAACCCAGTGGGAATGTGTGTGATGGCACATTACCTGATACACCAGCTGGTGGGAATGAACCTGATGGCAAATTTCCTTCTACCCCAGCTTTGGTGGTTGAGTGTGATGGCACATTACCTCATACCCCAGCTAATGTGTATAAGCCTGATGGCACATTACCTAGTAACCCAGCTTGTGTGAATGAATGGATGATACATACACCTGATACCCCTGCTTATGTGTATAAGACTAATTGCACATTACCTAATACCTCAGATGGTGTGGACGAGTGGATGACACATAAACCCGATACCCAAGCTGGTGTGAATGAGTCTGATGGCACATTACCTGAAACATCAGCTGAACTGTATGTGTCTAATGGCACATTGCCTTATACCCCAGCAGGTGTGTATGGGTTTGATGGCACATAACCTGATACTCAATATGGTGTGCATGAGTTTGAATACACATTGCCAAATAATCCAACTCGGGTGCATGAGTCTGATGGCACATTATCTGATACCAAGGTGGTGTACAAGTCTGATGGCACATTACCTGATACCCTAGCTCATGTCTATGAGTCTGATGGCAGCTTACCTAATACACTATCTGATGTATATGAGTCTGATGGCACATTTCTTGAAGCAAGAGCAGTTGGTGTGTATTAGTCAGATGGCAGATTACCTTATACCCATCTGGTGTGTATGAGTCTGATGGCACATTACCTGATACTGCAGCTGGTGTGTATGAGGCTGATGGTGCATTATCTGATATAGGAACAAACCAAGCCCACGCAGGGTAGACCAAGTGCACGGATCAAACCATAAGCAATAGTACATCCAAAAAAAGGTCCAGCACAAAGGAAAAAAAAATTAATAGGCTTTTATTGTGGCAACTTCATCATGCAAACCGGTTTCGGCTAAAACATAAGCCTTCTTCAATGCAATAGAAAATTTAGTTACAGCGCATCCTACTGTCTGCTTATATATATATATATATATATATATATATATATATCCCAAAATTTAAAGAGATATACACACACCCTGGGTAGCAATCAGATAGAACCACCAAAACAAAATTCAACTTAATTCATTTAAACCAGGCCTGAATAAAGCTCCCAGCCTAGTAATCCAAGAGGACTCCATATTGTCTAATATTTCATGCCAACCTGCTTTGGAGGTTCTATACATCTGAATTCTGTCAATTATAGTAAACTTAAATTTAGCAGTTTTGTGTATGATAGTGTGTTTGTATAGAGCGTTGGAAACTCTGTTGTTTCTGATCTCGATTAAATGTTCACTTATGCGGTACCTAAAGGGTCTGGATGTTTGTCCTACATTAAAAGATGAACACATACATGTAGCTAAATAGATCAACCAGTCACTGCTGCAGTTCCCAAAAATTCTAATCTGATACACTTTGGAAGTGTTACAGCTTGTAAATTCTTTACTTTTAAAAATGTGTTTACATGCACTGCAGTGACCACAAGAAACACAGCCTACCACAGAATCACCAAAAAGTGTTTTCTGCATTGGGATTGGTGGGTTATATCTTTTGTAGTGTGTAATATGTGAATTCATTGTTCTACCCCTACGATAAGAAAAAGCACATCTATCTGGTAATATCCCATTAAGATGTTCATGCGCCCACAAAATATCCCAATGATTGTTGATGATGTCCCTGAATTTAGATGTATTGCTTCCAAATGTGGTGACTAATCTAATAGGTTGGGATGTCTGTATGTTATCTCCAGTGGTTCTGTATTTATACTCCAAAAGTTGTGATCTTGGCATATCATTAACCTGGGTTACAGTTTGGGTAATACAATGTTTATTGTAGCCTCTGGTTATCAGTCTTTTTGTAAGATCTTGTTGGCACTCCTGGTGGGATTCTTCCGAAGAGCAAATCCGCTTGATGCGTAAAAATTGAGACTTGGGTATGTTATTAATGATGTGGTGGGGATGATGACTGGAAGCATGAAGTAATGTGTTGTATTTTGGAAATCTCCTATGTACCCGAGTCTCCAATGTGTGGTCTTCCTGTCAAGTTATTAGGACATCCAAAAAAATAATTTCTTGATATTCCATAGTAAAAGTAAACTGAATATCCCATCTGTTGCTATTGAGATATCTGACAAATTCATGTGCCAATGTCACATCACCCCGCCACACCATCCAACAGTCGTCCAGGTAGCATCTCCAAATGTCTAGCTCATCTACAAAAATGTTATTGTTAGAATCATAAATAAATTGTTCCTCAAAAAAACCCATGAACAGGTCCGCATAAATGGGAGCAAAAGATGCTCCCATAGCTGTACCTCTAACCTGCCAATAAGCCTGGTCCTCAAAATAAAAAATGTTCTTAGTTAGAACATATTCAATTAGCTTGACTAAGAAATTATTGAAACCAGGAGTGTATAATTTAGATTTGTCTAACCAATGTTCAATAGCTTGTAAACCAGCACCATGTGGTATGCTGGTATAATGGGAGGTGACATCCAGTCTACAAAGAAACCAGTCAGATTCCAATTGTGTATCTTGAATGATGTTCAAAAATTCGGTGGTGTCTTTAAGTCTGGACCTAACCAGGGGTAATAATGGTTTTAAATAATATGTCACAAAAGCTGACAATGGTTCAGTAAGAGACCCCTTACCAGAGACAATTGGTCTGCCTGGTGGACATGTTGGATGTTTGTGTATCTTGGGGAGTAAATATAAATACCGAGGAATAGGATCTGAAACCTTAAGTTGTTTGCATATATGTTGGTTGATGATGCCCTCTTCCATGGCTAGGTCAAGAAATAAATCAATATGTTTTTTAAATTAGGTGTAGGATCCACAATCATGTGTATATAAAAGCGGGCATCAGATAGTTGTTTATGTGCCTCCGCCTGGTACATCTCCCAATCCATTATGACAATGCCACCCCCCTTGTCAGCTGGTAGAATGACTATGTTATGATTGGAACTGAGTTTCTGTAATGCTTGTTGTTCCTGTTTGGTCAGATTATGTCGAATAGGTTGATAACCCTGAGAGAAATGTAGATCTTTGATGACACATTCCTTAAATATGGCTACATGTTTATCCATAGGAGGTTGAAAATCAGATCTCCCAAACTGGAACCCAGTAGATCTTTGAGAATTATCTAAGTCTGAAAAAAATATTTTCAGGTTAATAAGTCTGCAGAAATCATTCACTTCATTGACCAAAACATGTTCAGGAATAAAAGATGTAGGTACAAAATTAAGACCCTTATTATTATTTTTTTGGATGTACTATTTCATTATCTGATACCCCATCTGGTGTATGTGAGTCTGATGGCAGATTACCTAATACCCCAGCTGGTGTGTATAATCTGATGACACATTAACTGATAACACAGTTGGTGTGTATAAGTCTGATGGCACATTTCCTGATACCCCAGCTGGTATTTGTCAGTCAGGTGGCACATTGCCTGATACAGCAGCTGGTGGGCATGAGTCTGCTAGTAGATTACCTGATGCAGCAGCCATTGTGTATGAGTCTAATGGTAAATTACCTGATACACTATCTGCTTGATACCCCACCTGGCCTGAATGAGTGTGATAGCACATTACCCCCTGCTGTTGTGTATGAGTCTGATGGCACACTACCTGATACCCCAGCTGTTGTTTATAAGTCTGATGGCACATTACCTGATAAACTAGCTGGAGTGTATGAGTCTCAGGGGAAAAAAATGATACCACAGCTGGTGTGCATGAGTCTGATGGCAAGTTACCTGATACAGCAGCTGGTGGGAGTGAGTCTGATGGCACATTACCTAAAACATCAGCTGGTTTGTATGGGCTGGACAGCACATTGCCTGACACACCAGCTGGTCTGTATGGGTCTGACAGCATATAATCTGATGCCTCACATGATGTGTATGAGTTTGATGGCACATCACATGATGCCTCAGCTTGTGTGTATTTTTCTGATGGCACATTGCCTGATACTCCAGTTGTTGAGTTTGAGTCTGATGCAAATTATCTGATAACCAGATGGTGTAGATGAGACTGATTGCAAATTACCTGATACCCAAAATGGAATGTACGAGTCTGATGCAAATTACCTGATAACCAGCTGGTGTGTATGAGTCTGATGACACATTACCTGCTACCTCAGCTGGTGTGTATGAGTCAGATGGTGCATTACCTGCTACCCCAGTTGGCTTCTGTCCGAGTCTGACAGCACATTACCTGATACCCCAGCTGGTGAGGATGAGTCTGATAGTACATTTCCTGCTAGCTCACTTGGTGTGTAAGAGCCTGATTGTACAGTGCTTGCTACCTCAGCTGGTGTGTATGAGTCTGAAGGCACATTACCTGCTACCCTAGTTGGTGTGTATGAGTCTGATGGTGCATTACCTGCTACCCCAGCTGGTTTGTGTCCAAGTCTGACAGCACATTACCTGATACCCCAACTGATGAGGATGAGTCTGATGGTACATTACTCGACACCCCAGCTAGTATCTATGAGTCTGTTACCCCTTATGGTGGGCAAAAGTCTGATGACACATTGCCTGATACACCAAATGGTGTGCAGGCGTTTGATGGTACATTATATGGTACCTCAGCTGGTGTGTATGGGACAGATGGCACATTACCTGGTCCACCAGCTGGTGTGTATGAGCCTGACAGCACATAATCTAATACCCCAGCTGGTGTATGTGAGTCTGATGTTATATTACCAGATGCATCAGCTGGTGTATATGAGGCTGACAGCACTTTGCCTGATACAGCAGCTAGTGTCTATGAGTCTGATGGCACATTAACTGATACACAAGCTGGTGTGTGTGAGCCCGCTGGCACATTGCCTGATGCTCTATTCTTTTGCATATGAGCCTGATGGCACATTATGTGATACACCATCGGGTGTGTATAAGCCTCATGGCACAATGCCTGATACCTCACTTGGTGTGTATGAGCCTGATGGCACATTACCTGATGCTCCATCTGATGTATATGTGTCTGATGACACATTACCAAATACTCCAACTGATGTATATGAGCCTGATGGCACTTTGCCTGATACCCAACTGTTGTGTATGCGCCTGAAGGCACAGTGCCTGATACCCTAGCTGGTGTGTAATTGGCTGATGGCGCATTACCTGATACAGCAGCTGGTGTGTATGAGCCTGTCAGCACATTATCTGATACTCCATCTGATGCATATGAGCCTGATGGCACATTACGTGATACCCCAGCTGGTGTGTATGAATCTACCAATGCATTACCTTATACACCAGTAGGTGTGTATGAGTCTGATGACACATTACTTGACATCCCAGCTGGTGTGTATGAGCCTGACAGGATTATACCCAAGTTGGAGTGTATGAGGCTGATGGCAAACTGCCTGATACCCCAGCTGATGAGTATGAGTCTGATGGCGCATTACCTGATAACCCAGATTGTGTGTGTAAGTCTGATAAAATGTTACCAGATACCCCAGCTGATGTGTATGAGTCTAATGACACATTGCCTGATACCCCATCTGGTGCATATGAGTGTGATGTAACAATATCTGGTACTGCATTTGGTGTGTATGAGTGTGATGACACATTGCCTGATACCCCTTCTAGTGGGTAACAGTCAGATAGCACATCACCTGATATCCAAACTGGTGTGTACGAGTTTGATGGTACATTACATGAACCCATGTGGCGCATCCACTAACTGCATCGAACTGTGATAGCACTACATAGTTGTCGGGGGTTTGATACCCTATGCTGGGGTTATCTGATGAAGTCTTAATAGACGAAAATGTATGGTGAATTGTGAGCTTTAATAACTTGTGTTCGTAATAAAGGATTATACCGTGGTTCATGCACTGTGTTTTCTACAAACAGCACTCATTTTTGGTTTTATGGCATATTACATGGTACCTCAGCTGGTGTGTATGGATCAGATGGCACATTACCTGGTCCACCAGCTAGTGTGTGTGAGCCTGATGGAACATAACCTAATACCACAGCTGGTGCATGTAAGTCTGATGTTACATTACCTGATACAGCAGCTGGTGTGTATGAGCCTGATATGGCACATTGCCTGATATGGCAGCTAGTGTATATGGGTTTGAGGGCACATTACATGGTACACCTGCTGGTGTGTAATAGCCTGATGGCACATAACCTAATATCCAGCTGGTGTGTGTAAGTCCGATGGCACATTACCTGATACTCCAACTGGTATGTATGTGAGTATGTGAGTCTGATGATGGCACATTACCTGATACATCCCCTGGTGTGTAGGAGCCTGATGGCTCACTGACTGATACCCAGCTGGTATGCACGAGTCTGATGGCACATTACCTTATAAACCAGCTAGTGTGTAAGAGCCTGATGGCATGTTGCCTGATACCCCTGCTGGTGTGTTTGAACCTGAAGGCATATTGCATGATACTCAGTTGGTCTGTACGACTCTGATGGCATAATATCTCATGAAAAAACTAGCATGTATGAGCCTGAGGGCATGTTGCCTGATACCCAGCTGGAGTGTATGAACCCGATGGTACTTTGCCTGATACCCCAACTGGTGTTTACTAACATGACGGCACATTGTTTAGTTCCCCAGTTAGTGTGTATGAGCCTAATGGCATGTTGCGTGATACCCCAGCTGGAGTGTATAAGCCTGATGGCATGTTATTTGGCACACCAGCTGGTGTGTGACAGCCTGATGGCACATTAACAAGTACACCAGCTGGTGTGTATGAGCTTGATGGCACATTAACTAATTCATCAGCTGATGTGTATACATTTGATGGCACACCACCTGATACCCCAGCTGGTGTGTCTCAGCTTGATGGCACATTGCCTAACATGCCAGCTGGTGTGTATGAGTCTGATAGCACATTACCTGATAAATAGCTGGTGTGTATGAGTCAAACCACACATTATCTGATACACCATCTGGTGTGTATGAGCCTGATGGTGCATTGCTTGATACACCATCTGGTGTGTATGAGTCTGATGGCACATTACCTTATACCCCAGCTCATGTGCATGAGTTTGATGGTGCAATACCTGATATTCCAGCTGGTGTGCATGAGCTTCATGACACATTACCTGATACCCCATCTGTTGTTTATGATCCTGATGACAGATTACCTGATACTTCCTGTGGTGTGGATGCGTCTGATGGCACATTACTTGGCATCCAACTGGTGTGTATGAGTCTGATGGCACATTACCTGATACACCCTTTGGTGTATATCAGTTTAATGGCATATTGTCTAATAACAAATTTGGTGTGTATGAGTCCTCTGGAATATTACCTGATACCCCATATGGTGTGTATGAGTCTGATAACACATCACCTGATAGCCCAACTGGTGTGTAAGAGTTTGATGGTACTTCAGCTGGTGTGTATGGGTCTGATGGCACATTACCTGGTATTCCAGCTGGTGTATATGAGCCTGATGGCACATAACCTAATACTGAACACTGTGTTGTGCACATAGGATCTGCACGGCCTGAAAATACCAATAAAACAACTGTTGGCCAGCATATGTGTGAACCGGAGCTCTCGAAACCAAAACACACCAACAAGCTAATCAAAATAAATAGCTTTATTGTTCAAACCGGTTTCGGCAGAAAATGCCTTCATCAGTGAAAGATAATCAACGTTACAAAGCCATAAAGCACATAAATATATATAAATCCCCAACCAATAGGAAACATGGTATGTTCCCGCTCCTGAGTGCTAATTACATATACATAAAGTGACAACATAAAATAGAATGATACATAGCTGTAGTAAGGGTTAGTGAAAAACATTTCTTGATAGTAATATATAATCATGTATATTTAAGAATACACATAAAATAATGTCCGAGAATTAAGCAAGGTTCATGAGTATATACACATTGGTAATAAACTTATACATGAACATGAGACTAATAATATGCCATTGCAAATAGTGAAAATACCAGGATCCATGTAAGAATCATAAAAATGAAATCTGTTAAAAACAGATATCAACTCAATTGATATAAATGTACATCATGTAATGAATATATAATTGTACCGATATAACATGAGAATGTAATACAAATAGTATAGGTTTCAATAGTCCAAGGATATAAAGAAACCAAATTCCTACTATGTTAAGTGTTAAGAAAGTAAAGATGTTGACATATCAAAAAACAAGCCAAAAGGTAGTATAACAAAATGCCAAATAACAAACCACATGAAAGTATAAATGTACATAATATTCAACAATAATAGTTGTATAATCCATAGGTATAAAGAGGCATACTATAATAGTGGTTGTAGATCAACCATAAAGAAATACAATGGTATGAAAATACAAATATTAAATAGATATTACATGGTTGTAACGAAGCTAAACATAATATTGCTACCTAATCAACATTATAGGTAAGGTACGGCATAGATTCCACATAAAAGATTATTTATATTATTATTATTTATCTTGTTATATAGTGCAGAAACTAGTATAAGTCAAATGACATAAAAAATGTATATGTTATTAATGAACAATAATGCCCATAGAAGTATATCAAAAATTTGTATACATAAAATCATACAAATGTTAACAAAATAGAAACCAATGCCCTATACAGACATACATTAAAACATCAAAATGCTCAATTTACCTTTATGATCATTGATAAAATTATTGGTGACAGAAGCAACTCACAAGGATGGCATAGTATTCTCAACCACAAAGAAAAATATTGGATCATCACACTGGGGGCGTTATTTCCACCAGGTTTGAATGACTATTTGTAATAATAATCTTTTGTATGAGCCTAATGGTACATTGCTGGGTACCTCAGATGGTGTGTATGAGCCTGATGGCACATTTCATGATACACCAATGGGTATGTATGAGCCTGATGCTGCATTACCTCACACCCCAACTGATGTATATGAGCCTGATGATACATTGCCCGATACACCAGCTAGATTACATGAGCCAGATGGCACATTGCTTGATACCGAAGCGGGTGTGTATGAGCCTGATGACAAATTACCTGCTACCCCATCTGACTTGTATGAGTCTGATGGCACATTACCTGATACAAAACTGGTGAATATGATTCTGATAACACATTACCTGGTATACCAGCTGGTGTGTATGAGCCTGATGTCACAACGCCTGAAAACCCAACTAGCGACAACAGCCCAATGGCACACTGCCTGATGCACCAGATGGCAGGCATGAGCCTGATGGCACATTGCCAAGTACACCAGCTGGTGTGTATGAACCTTATAGTGCATTTCCCAATACCCCTGTTCATGGGTATAAGTCTGAAGGCATATTATCTAATACAGCATCTGGTGTGTAGGAGCTTGACGGCTTATTGCCTGGTACCCCAGTTAGTGTGCATGTCTGATGGCATGTTACCTGATACACCAGCTAGTGTTTACGAGCCTAACAGCATGATGACTGATACCCCTTTTGGTGTGTACAAGCCTGATGAAAACTTGTCTAACACTCAACTGGTCTGCACGAGTTTGATGGCATGTTACCTGTTGCACCAACTAGTGTGTACAAGCCTGAGGGCATATTGCCTGATATGCAGCTGGTGTGTACAAGCTTAATGGTACATTGCCTGATACCTCCAGCTGGTGTTTATCAGCCTAACTGCACATTACCTGATACCCCAGCTGCTATTTACTAGCCTGATGGCACACTGCTTAGTACCCCATCTGGTGTGTGTATGAGCCTAACAGCATGTTGCTTGATATCCCAGCTGGTGTGTATTAGCCTGGTGGCATGTTGCCTGATACCCAAGTTATTGTGTGTGAGCCTGATGGCACAGAACCTGATACACCAACTAGTGTGCATGAGACTGATGGCACATTACCTGATACACCAGCTGATGTGTATATGTTTGTTTGCACATTACCTGATGCCCCAGGTGGTGTGTATCAGCCTGAAAGCACATAACCTGATATGCCAGCTTGTGTGTATGACTCTGATAGCACACTGCCTGGTACCCCAGATGGTGAGTATGAGTCTGATGGCATATTAACTGATACACCATCTGGTGTGTATCAGCCTGCTGGCACATTACCTGACATTCCATTGGTTGTATATGAGCCTGACGGTACATTATCTGATATACCAGCTGGTGTGTAAGAGCCTGATGGCACAATTCCTGATAACTTGGCTGATGTGTATGAGCCTGGTGGTACATTATCTAGTAAATCAGCTGGTATGGATGAGCCTAATGGTACATTGCTGATACCCCAGCTGGTGTGTATAAGCCTGATGGCACATTGCCTGAAACTCCACCTGGTGTGTATGAGCTGATGCCACTTTACCTAATACCCCAACTGATGTTTATGAGCCTGATGGCACATTGCTTGATACACCAGCTGGTGTATATGAGCCTGATGGCACACTTCCTGATACCCTGACTGGTGTGTATGAGCCTGATGGTACATTACCTACCTCAGCTGGTATGTATGAGCCTAATGATACATTGCCTGATACCCAGCTGGTGTGTGTATGAGCCTAATGGTACATTGCCTGATACTCAGCTGATGTGTATGAGCCTAATGGCACA
Source organism: Protopterus annectens (assembly GCF_019279795.1). Classification (NCBI taxonomy): domain Eukaryota; kingdom Metazoa; phylum Chordata; order Ceratodontiformes; family Protopteridae; genus Protopterus; species Protopterus annectens. The sequence goes on along the minus strand of NC_056743.1, from coordinate 1,195,208,443 downwards.
TTATGTGATACCCCAGCTTGTGTGTGTGAGCCTGACAGCACATTATCTGATACCAAAGCTGGTGTGTGTAAGGCTGATGGCACATCACCTGATACACCGTCTGGTGTGTATGAGTCTGATGACACATTCCATATACCTCAGCTGGTGTTCATGAGTTTGATGGGGCAATACCTGATACACCAGCTGGTGTGCATGAGCCTCATGGCACATTACCTGATACCTCATCTGTTGTGTATGATCCTAATGGCAGAGTACCTGATATCCTTCTGCTGTGTATCAGTTTGATGGCACATTACTTGATACCCCAGCTGGTAAATATGAGCCTGATGGAATATTGCCTGATACCCCAGCTGATGTGTATGAGTCTGCTGACAAATTGCCTGATACCCCAGCTGCTGTTTATGAGCCTGGTGTGTGAGTCTGATGGCACCTTACCTGATGGCATATTACCTGATACACCACCTGGTGTGCATGAGCCTGATGACACATAACCAAATACCACAGTTAGTGTATGTGAAACTGATGACACAGTACCTGATACACCAAATGGTCTGTATGAGTCTGATGGCACATTACCTGATACACCATCTTGTGTATATGAACCTGATGGCACATTGCCTGATAAAGCAGCTAGTGTGAATGAGCCTGATGGCACATTACTTGACACCCCTTCTGTTGTATATGAGCCTGATGGCACATTATCTGATACACCAGCTGGTGGATAAGAGCCTGATGGCACACTTCCTGATACCCCAGCTGGTGTGTATGAGCCTGACTGTACATTAGATGGTACCCCAGCTGGTGTAAATCAGCCTGTTGGTACCTTGCTTAATGCACCAACTGGTGTGTGACCCTGATCACACATAAGCCTGATGTGTGAGCCTGATGGCATCTTACCTGATGAGACATTGCCTGATACAACACTTGATGCATATGAGCCTGATGGCGCATTACCTGATACACCAGCTGGTGCGTATGAGCCTTATGGTACATTACCTGATATCCCTTCTTGTGGGTATAAGTCTGATAGTGCATTACCTCATGCATTACCTGGTGTGTAGAAGCCTGATGGCTCATTGCCTGATACCCTGCTGGTGTGTATGAGTCTGGTGGTGCATTACCTGATACCCCAGTGGGTGTGCATGAGTTTGATGGCACATTGCCTTATAAACCAGCTAGTGTGCATGAGCCTGACAGCATGTTGCTTGATACTGAGCTTGTCTGTATGAGTGTGATGACACATTACCTGATACAACCAAACAGTGTGTACGAGTCTGTGGGCAAGTTGCCTGATACCACTGCTGGTGTGTACAAGCCTACTGGCATGTTGCCTGATACTCCTGCTTGTGTGTATGAGTCTGATGGCACATTGCCTGACAACCAGCTGGTGTTTACTAACCTGATGGCACATTGCTTGGTACCCCAGCTGGTGAATGTACGAGCCTAATGGCACATTGCCTGATACTCCAGCTGGTGTGCATAATCCTGACAGCACATTGCCTGATTACTCAGCTGGTGTACATGACCCTGATGGCATGCTTCCTCATGCTGCAGCTGGCATGCATGAGCCTTATAACACGTTACCTCATGCCTCAGCTGAGGTGCATGTGCCTGACGGCACATTGCCTGATGTCCCTGCTGCCATGATCAAGCCTGATTGCATGTTGACTGATGCCCCAGCTGGTATGCATGAACCTGGCAACATGTTGCATGATGCCCTAGCTGGCATGCATGAGGCTAATGGCATGTTGCCTGATACTCCTTCTAGCATGTAGAGGCTTCACAGTATGTTGTCTGATTCCACAGTTTGTGTACAGGAGCCTGATGGCACAGTAGGCTTACACAATCCTGATGACATGTTGTTTAATATCCCAGCTGGCATGCTCAAGCCTTATGGCTTGTTGCCTGGTACTTCAGCTGTAATGCACAAGCCTGATGACCACTGCCTGATACCCCAGGTGGCGTGCACAAGCATGATGGCACATTGCCTACTACCCCAGCAAATTGCCTGATACCCCAGCTTTCACACATGAGCCTGATGGCACATTGCCTGATACACCAGGTGGCATGCAAGAGCCTGAAGCCGCACTGCCTGATACATCAGTTGGTGTGCATGAGCCTGATGACACATTGCCTGATATACAAGCTGGTGGGCCTGAGCCCAATGGTACAATGCCTGATATAGCAGCTGGCATGCATGAGCCTGATGATACATTGCCTAATATCGCAGCTGGAGAGCATGAGACTGATGGCACATTGCCTGATACAACAAACAACAGTGGACTAAGGATACACCAAAAAACTTAATTAAAATATACACAAAGCTTTCCGGTCCAAATAAACCCTTCCTCAATGCTTTAATACATATAGTTAAACCTCCCTCTTATAAAACCTTATAAAATCACATGACACAGCCCACACACAAATATTAAAGTGGCAATACTGCAATAATGACTGAAACAAACATATGTACATTTAAATGTGCAAAGGTAAAATGAAAACATATACATACATATATATATATATATATATATATATATATATATATATATATATATATATATGGGTCTACTTCTGATTGTCGAAAACACACTTTCTCGACAACCAGAAGATCAAACTCATTTAAGCAAAAGTGCACTAAATTGAAAGTGCACTTTTGCTAAAGCTGGTTTTCCGAAGCACAGTAGGGATAAGGAAAGGGCTTGCCCCTGTAAAATACTGTTTAAAGTATTTTTTTTTTCCTGGTTTGGAGTACCAGCTTTTGCGAAAGTGCACTTTCGATGTAGTGCACTTTCGCTTTAATGGGTCTCGATGTTTCTTGTTCGAGATACTGAAATTTCGATCAAGAAACATATATATATATATATATATATATATATATATATATATATATATATGTATATGGATTCACTTTAGAAGCTCGAAATACTATAATATCGAAATTCAGTATTTTGAGCCCATAAAGTGGAATCCTGAGAACAGAGAAAGCTCAGAAGTGTGAAATTCAAAACCTCGAATACCAGCAGTTTTGAATTTTGCGCTTCTGATGTTTTGCTGTGGTTATGGATTCAGGTAAGTGTGTATGTTAAGGGGTTTGGGTAGGGGCTGTGGTGTGTGTCAGTGTATTTTGCTGCTGTGATGTGTGTGTGAGGAGAATGTAGCTTGTCTGGTGGTGTTTTGTGTATGTTTCTGTGTAGTGCGACCTCAGAGTGAGAATATTTAAGTAGGAGGGGTGTTACATGGGTGGTGCAGGGGGGCTTGCCCCCCTGCTTTTATGTAGTAGAGAGCTTGTGTTTGTCTGTGGGGAGGATGGTGTGTGTGTGTGTGTGTGTGTGTGTGTGTGTGTGTGTGTGTGTGTGTGTGTGTGTGCGCAGTAGAAGAGCAAAATTCAAAATCTCCGGTGTGCGAGATTTTGAATTTTGCGGTTCTGAGTTTTCTTGGTTTAAAAAATTTGACTTTATAGCTTCGAAATACTGAATTTTGATATTTCAGTATTTCAAGGATATAAAGTGAATCTACATATATATATATATATATATATATATATATATATATATATATATAATATTTGTAACAATTGATGTAAACACATTTGCTTCTTTTTAAAAATAGGTTTAATACTGACGTGAGCATTCAAACTTGGTACCATGTTAGCCTGCAAATGTAGAATTCAGTTATAGTTACAGACTTCTAATTTATTATTTATATTTCCTCCTCTCCAATTCTTGCATATAATTTGAGCGACTCTAAAACTAAATTCATGATCCACACCCCTATCCATAATATGTTTTGCTTAAGCACTGGTGGGAATTTTTCTTCGTATTTCAGAGTAATATTCAGTAATGCGGTCTTTTAGTCTACAACTGCATTTGCCAACATAAAATGACATGTATTTTTTGCAAGTAGCAAGATAGACTACATTAACTGTATTACAGGTTGCATAACAAAAAAACTCATATTTCTTCTTCATTGATGGTTGAATAAAAAGATTCTCATTAATTATATACTGTATGGTACGCACCATTTAATATTAAAAGTCATATATCTGGCAAGCAGGGAACTTTTCCATGCCTCAGTTGTGTTAACTATAGATGTATAATTAATGAGAATCTTTTTATTCATCCAGCAATGAAGAAGAAATATGAATGTTTCCACTCCTTGTCATCTGGCTTCTCATGGCCCCAACTATGCATATCCTATAACAGTACAAGAACTATTTGCTCCAGATTTGCCAATCACTAGACATTACAGTCGATATTTCCAAATCCAAACTCCTGCCAGTACAGAGCCTGGAGGTTATTGGTGCTCATCTAAACACAATAAGTCAGTGCTTCTTTATCTCCTCATTGTATATGTACAATCAAGTCTCAGGTTCATCAAATTCTTTCTCATCCTGCTCCTCCTGCCAGGTTTGTGCTTCAGGTCCTAGGTTCCATGGCAGCATCTATGGTACTAGTCTCATTAGCTCATTATTATATGTGTGTTCTTCAGTGGACTCTAGCTGTTCAGTGATCTAGTCATTGACAGTCCCCACCCTTCCCAGTCAGACTGGGAATCAAACATAAATAAAACCATTCATTTACCAGTCTTCTTTTTAAAATTCTCAAACAAGGGAGAGTACATGCTACATCTTTTAGATGTGCATTGACAACTACATTTCTATTTACACAGAACAAAAGATTACAGAAAAACAGAACAGCGGTTTGTCTCTTTTTCACCTAGTCAGCTGGGTTATGCAATTTCTAAAATTACTTTGGCCAAATGGATAACTAATTGCATTTCCTGGATATATTCCCAACAAGGTCTTTCCCTACCAAAACCACCTAAGGCTAATTCAACCAGATCCGTGGCCACCTCCTCTACCTTCTCGTCTAAAACTTCCATTGACGATATTTGTGCAGTAGCCACCTGGTCTAATGTGCATACCTTTTTTTACTCATTACAAATTGAACAATTTCCAGAAGCAGAGTTGGTTTTGGTCCAGCAGTTCTCCGGAATATCCTTCCATGAGGGCCACCAAAGATCTATGTAGCTGGGGACTCTGCTCCCTACATTGAGGAAGAATGAAAAGGACAACATCAGATATTAAAGTTATGTACTCACCACAACAATGCATCTGTGTTGTCCATTTTCATTCTTCTTCAACTTCCTTCCCTCCTTCCCCCTTCCTGTCATATTTTGGAGTGATCTTATAGATCTTTTGGAACCCATAGTACCAGGTTTGAGCCCTGGTCTAATTTCTCTACTTTTCTACTATTATATATTAAGGGTTTTAAAGCAGCAAACTCGATCTGAAGTATTGGGGCCAGTCTAGGGCATTATGGGCAGAATGCAAGGAAGCAAAAAGTTAAATTCTGTCAAGATTTTGAAAGAGTCTGCAGAAAGGAAAGCAAGAAATATATCTTTACAAGTAAATGGAAGCACTGAACCGAATTCTTCCTCTTTCAGACTTTGGGAAACCTTTGAAAGTCTTGGAATTCCTTGCTTTGAATGAGAGATCTACTGAAATTCTATGTTGTGGTCATTTACAGATGTTTTGACAGTGGCAGAGAAATGAACTTTTTCAAATTAAAATTGCTATTTAAGGTCAAGCATGCTGTAGGATAGACTTACACCTGGTTTCACAGAGATACTTTACATGAAGAATAAAATGAAGCAAAAAAGATAAAGTTTGACATCTTTTGATAGAGTTTGTAAAACATAAATAATGTAAGTATAAACACTGTATCCAATTCCTCTTCATTCTTTAAAAAAACATTGAGAATTGTGGAAATGGAGAAACATACCAGCTTTCCAATAATAATAATAATAATAATAATAGTAATAATAATAATAATTTGTCTATGCATGCTTTTAACAGTGCTAGCCACAGTGGCATCAGAAGAAAGAAACTTTTCTAAACAAAGCTGTTTAAATCTTATCTAAGGTCAACTATACATCAAGGGAGGCTCATCAGTCTTGCAATATTATCTATATGTTGTGGGGAAGTAATAGCATTTTGAAAGAGTCTGCAGAAAAGAAAGAAAGAATTATTTCTTTCTAAGTAAATGGAAACACTGAAGCTAATTCTTTCTCCTTTGTTCTTTGGGAAGCCTTTGAAAATCCTGACATTACTTGCTTTAAATGGAAGAAAGGTATTGGATTTCCAACCTTTTTATTGCTCTACACATATTTAAATGAAAAGAGCATTTTCAGATTAAAATTGCTCAACTCATATCCAAGGTCAAACATGCAGGATAGGAGTCAATATCCAGTTTCAAAGAGAGGCTTTACAGCAAGAATGCAACGAAGCAAAAAGTTAAACTTGTACTGTGGAACAGAAAGCAATAAATATTCATTTTGTAAATAAATAGAAGGGCTGTATCTGGTACTTCTTCATAATTTGGAAACCCACTGAAAATCGTGAAAAATAAATTCTTTGCCTTGAGAAACAGACCTACTAGATTTCTAAATAGTTTAATAGTTCTATGCACTTTTTGGTAGTGCTTGTCACAGTGGCTTCAGGGGAAAGGAGTGTTTCCAAACTAAAATAGCTCATATCATCATCATGGTCCAAGTTAGACTCAGAAACCCTGCAATATTATCCAGAAAATGTGATGAAGCAAAAAGTTAAACTTTGACAACATGATTTGAGAATGTGCAGAACAGAAGGCAAGAAATACATCTTTATATTATCCTTAAAATGGGATGAAGCAAAAAAAAAAAAAAAAAAGATAAATGTTAACAGCATTTTGAAAGACACTGAAGAACAGAGTGCATGAAAGTTAAATCTTGACATTTTGAAAGATTTTGCAGAATAGAAATCAAGAAAGGCTCTTTACCAGTAAGTGTAGTTATATTTACACACACACACACACACACACACACACACACACACACACACACACACACACACACACACACACACACACACACACACACACATTTACTACAGTTTCATATCATTTATTCATGATGTTTTATCCAACATTTGAAACATTTTAGAGAATGGAAAGGAAGAAATACTCCTTTGTAAGTATAGTATTGTTTTAACATTTTTGTCAAAAAATATAAATTGAAAAAGATTGATATTGTTTTGCTTTTAAGACTATAATAGAATATAGTCTTGAAAACTAATCTAAAATATTAAGTCCAGTATTCTGACATAGTTGGGCTAGGGGACAGGAGGTGTGAGGCTGAGTGGCCACCAAACTGCACTCCACAGTTGCTAAGCCTGATCCTATCTATACTAATACGATATACTGATGATTCAACACTCATTTGAAGGGCACCGTCCTTACGAGAGCTTCAGGCTACAAAACAAAAAATCTTTTAACTCTTTAGAACAATGGCTAGCAAGCCCACAACTGATTCTAAAAGCCAAGAAGACTAAACTGATTCTATTCATTCTATCAGCTATTGCTAAACAGAAGTTTTTGTTCACCATAATGACCATTACTAACATTATAATAGAAAAAGTATGTCACACTATCTACTAGAACTAACCTTAGATCAAAACATAAAGTGATAAGCACATTGACTAAGTGGTAAGCAGACATGCTGTGCATGTCAAAATGTTATTTTTCTGAAACAATTCACCCTATAGTTGCTCACTTGTTCCTGCTCCCATCTTTTTTATCTGTAGCCATGATTTTTACTAACATTCATAATAATAGAGCTACATAAACTTGTACATTGCATCAATAATATTGTTAAAATGGTACTAATGCTTCTACTAGAACTCACCACTGTAAAGTTTTGCAAAGAACAGAATGAAAGATGGTTGGAACTATGAAATGCACTAGTATTGTCACATCTTAAAGTAGTTCATGATACATTGTATAAATCTAATGGCCTATACTTACCAATCTACTACAAATACATAATTCTCCTAGATGTTTGAGATATTTAAATTAAAATTGCACATTCATTATTAAACCAAATTATTACGTTGTAGATTCTGTTTACTCAGTATCTGAGGAAAGGTTATGGTACTCCATCCCAAATGACACAAGAGCATATAATTTAAAAACAAGTTAAAGCAACAGCTAACAAAAATGCAATAATAGCTCAGGCTGAGTAAAATCTCATAAATAACATATTACAGAATAACTTATGTTTTATACTTAGGAGCATAGGATCATAGAAGACTTCTAGGCTATCGACCCAAAGGTCATTTTAAGCTTAGCCATTTTATCCCAATGTAATACCATAGAAATGCTAGTCAACACCCAGGATTGCATTTAGAGATGACTGCCCATGTTCAGGAGGGTTGTGGGCTCTATCCCCAGTAAGAATTTATGGTGCCCCATTCACTCGTCCAGGATCCTCTTGTACAGTGTCATAGATGTGCTCTGTTTCACATGAATTGTTAGCCTGTTCCAAAGATGCAGCAGCTGTTGGGAGATAAATCTGTCCCTCCAGTATGTCCTATGCACGTCGCAGGCCATATTTAGGTCCCTGGAATGGGTAGCCATAGTCCCATTTGATTTATGCATATGCAGCAACTTCATTAGGTTTGGGTCTTGGATTGCTCTGTAGGCCAAGCATAAGTCTCCCCTAAGAAGTCTATACGATATGGAGTATAGCAACAGGGACTTTAGTTGGTCTGCGTAAGGTACATGCTGGAGCCCCTTGATCTTCCTTGTTAGAAACCTTTGAGGTCTCTCTAATTGCTATAGGTTAAACAAGGAAGCCACAATACATCTGGAAATTGAACGGAAACAAAAATATAACTAAAAAAAGTTCAACTATCTCGGACAAACTCAGAAACATTTTAATAAAAATAGCCACAAGTCACAGATGGTTAAGCACTTTTGTCAAATCTTGACATCATCAGAACCACCACTGTGAAATTAAAAGGCCCTTAAATAATCCAAAAGACTGCCAAAAAACACACCCCTCTAAGTAAGCCAATCAGATTAAACTGTGATTCCAGTTACAAAAACCAATGAACAAACCTTTTCCAAACAAGTAAAATACTAAATTTTAAAAAGATCTCAAATAAAACAGTCTAACACCTGTTCGCTCTCATTTTCAGTACACTTGTTATAGAGATGTTTTCATTTAAGCAGCAATGTGGAAAACAAATTGATGCAAGCTAAGATCCGAAAGACTAGAAAATCATTAGGAATGAGTTGTACTATAAAACCCACAAAGTGTAACTGATTCTGGGAAGTGGGGCAAGCCTAGACAGCTTCTAGGATACAGTAGGTGATCGTGAACCCCCTTTGGAGGTGCCCCCCCGAGGCGTTCATCAAGGTTGGCCAACAAAGAGGACAGTTTGAGCTACTAGTCTACTGGGGGGAGAAATTTTTGATCGAGAGGCATGAAATGGAACCTGAGGAACAAGAAGAACAAACACAGGCCTCAGTAACTGTATCGGATGGTGGTTTTATTGAGGAAATTTCATCTACACAAGCAGGTACTGTCTCTATCTCTACTTTTTTTTTATTTTAATATCTACAATTATGCTAAGTTGAATATTAGTCCTACACACCACAAGGTGTTCTTGAATGGGCTTAATTTTATCCCTGCTAGTAGGGCGTCCATTGAGGACACCTTGATTGATCTTAAATTGTTTCCACAGAAACTAAACCTTTAGATGTTAATGGAAGACCGTGAGCATAGTAATGTTGGTCCTGTTCACCTCAGAAGGAAAAGTATAGCCAACACCCCCCCCCCCTATTCCTGCCCTGCTCAAGTTTGAATTTTTGAGAAGCACATTTGTGGACTTTTGAACTATAACAGAAAAAATAATTCTTTAACATGACCCTTGAAGAGAGGGCAGTGCTGAATGGTTTCATCAATGCTATAAGCATTAGATGTATGAAGCCTGACAAGGTGGGGGTATGGTGGTCATGGATGCTCATGACTACTCAGGAAGGTTGTTGAGATTATTGAATGATGAACATGTCTACACTGTGGGTTCTGTGAATGAAGTTAATTGCTTTCCATGGGATCAAGACAGCTTTGGATGAACTTCTTTTGTTTGACCTAGTTCCCTTGAGTTTATATGAATTCCTTAGGGTGGAACATCCTGTGATCCCAAGAAATTTTGGGATCCCGAAAAATTCATTCCAGTATGGAAGGTCCACCTTTATGGCCTATTGTGGTGGCACATGGTGCAGTAATAGAACCTTTAGCTAAATCTATCGATCTTAAGTTGAAAAACATCTTTGTTCCATTTCTGCAGTTAGGGAGATAAATTAAGGGATGTGCAGTTTGGAGATTTTGCACTGTTGGTGACATGTGACATCCAAAGTCTGTTTATAGTTATCCCCCAGGACACTGGTTTGGACTGGTTTGGTAAAGTTGTGACAAGGTTTGGTTGTTTAGACACCATATGGACACGGGTAGTTCTGGACCTGATGGAGACAGTACTTTATAACAACTTTTTTGTCCTTTGACAGAGAGTTTTTCAAACAGATATTGGGTGTGGCAATGGGTGCTGCATGTGCCCCCCTGTTTGCAAATGCAGTATTACTATGGTGGGAGCTGGACTATGTTTTCAAGGATCCACACTAGAAGAACTGCAGAGGTTATTTCCATTATTTGGATGATCTGCTGATTATTTGGGATGGCTTGACTGATGAGTTACTAGAATTTTTGAATTCTTTGCAGACTAGTACCTCCTTTCTTAGATTTATGTCTACTATTAACAAGGACAAAATCCACTACTTGAATGTTGAGATTTCCAAATGTCCTGACTGTGGTTTTGTGACTCAAATATACTGCAAACCTACTTATTGTAATGCTTTTTGGTCATTTAACAGTTGTCAACCCTTCCACCAGAAGAAAGGGGTGGTTAAAAGTCAACTGATTAGAATTTCAAGGTTGACATCAGTTGACGAGATCTGTTTGGAACAGTTTGGGGTGCTAAAGAAGATGCTCTTTAACAGGGGGTATCCGGTGTCTTTATTTGAGCAATTGCAGAATGAGGTTTGGGCACACAGAAGGGACCATTTTTCTCTGATTATTTTTTCTGCTTTGGATCAAATGACTGCAGTAATTCAGGGTCAAAAGGAATCATTTAATTACAACAGTGTGGTTTTACATTATTCTTTAGATGCTGGGGATGTTCATAACATTATTTTTAAGAACTGGCATTTTTTGTCTAACAACCTAGACATTAATAAATACATTTCCTCTCCCCCAATTTTACTTTCAAGAACAAGAAGAATATTAAACTTTTGTTGGAGAAGCCAACTTGTGGGTAGCATGCCCTCCAGTTACTAGACAGTGCGGTTGTTGTAACCAATGCCCCTATATTTGTACTTATGTAGAAGGAGTTTAGTTAACCAGATTGAACCAGATTAAGAGTGGTAGACGATTTAATTCTAATTCTGAGAGAGTTATATATCTTGCAATATGTGATTCTTATACAGCATTTTACATCAGTAAGACTGTCAACTCTCTGAATAAAAGGATTTATCAGCACCTTTATAGCAACGACGACAGAAGTACTTGGCTAGACATTCTAACACTTGCTCATGGTTTCAGCAGTTTAAGTTTTTAGTTTTGGAGCAAGTTAAAGTCAGGGTATTTCCTGGGGACTGGATGAATTACCTGTTGCAGCATGATATGTACTGGCAGTTGCACTTCGATGCTACAAAATATCCCGGCTTAAATGAAAACATCTCTATAACAGGTGTACTGAAAATAAGAGTTAATAGGTATTAGACTGTTTTATCTGAGATCTTTTTAAAATTTAAAATTTAGTGTTTTACTTGTTTGGAAAAGGTTTGTTCATTGGTTTTTGTAAGTGGGATCAGTTTAATCTAATTGGCTTACTTAGGGCTGTGTTTTTTGGTGGTCTTTTGTATTATTTAAGGGTGATTCTGATGATGTCAAGGTTTGATGAAAGTGCTTAACCATCTGTGACTTGTGACTATTTTTATTAAAGTGTTTTTGAATTTGTTCAAGATAGTTGAACATTTTTTTTTTACTTTAATTGCTGTAGGTGTTTAATATGCTACATGCCAAATGGGGTGTTATACTCAATTTTGGGCCGGATAAGTGCCAAGTATGAGAGGGGTTATGTTAGAAAAATATGTATTAATGTGTGTGTTAGCAATATGCTTAGTGCATATAGAGCTAGAAAAGGGTTAACACATTTATTCTATTTCATACTGCATAAATCTGTACAAACTGCAGTTGCTTTCTGACCTTGTACTGTTAGCTAAAATCTTGCTTGTGCTTTGGAAATTTACTGAGAAGCAGATGATTTCTGCTTGTGTTAGGAAATAACGAATAGAACAATACTGCTTATATGAAACTCAGACAAGAAGTTCTGCTGTGCTATGAGAACATACACAGCTGTAGAAGTAACAGATAATTAGGACAAAGCCTGCTTGAAAATATGAACTGCAATCAGCATTTGCTTGTATCTGTATTAGAAGAGTACCTTGAAATGTAACACTGTACAATAGAGGCTTGTAAGCGAAGTAGTGGTCATCAAGGCCAGGTTGTTTTTCTGAAAAGTTTCTCACAAATCTAGTCACGTCAGCAGAAAATCTGAAGTAACACCTGCTGTAGTACAATGCTTAAAGTTGTGTTTGATTACGTCAACTTAGAAGGCCATATCTTGTAAAATAGTATAAGAATGAACATACTTCCTGTTAGTAGTTAGACAAATCCTTATATTTGCATGTTTTTGTCTCCTTGCTGCAAGTAAATTAAAGTGCCTTAACTGAACCTTACGTGTATCGGTCTTTGAAGTTTTTTCCTTTTACAGGTTATAATTTCTTTTGCTTTCGAGGCGATGCCTTTACTAATCAAGTGTGCTACATAGAATGCTTTCCTTACTACAGCAAACACATGGTGGTCGAATTTAAGATGATCCCAGGTCCCTTACCACCTGTTTTCTCGCCTTATATACTTGTCAGTAATATCACTACTCTCCTTTTGCCCCTGCACTTTTGTACTTTCATTTCAAATTGTTCTTTTACTCATTGAAATATTATATATCAGTTTTTTATCAAACAAATTGCATATTGCCTTTTCTACACTAAAAAATAGGCATGCGTGAATTATATGAGTCAATGTGAGGGCAGAGTGAGTCCGTTTTAAAGGGCTACTGATAATATTGTTCTGCTGCAAATATAGTCCCCAAAGGTGGTTAGGGGAGTTAGGTGGTTTTGCAAGAGAAATGGTATTATTTAGATAGATGATATTTTAGGGACTATATGAAAGTATTATGAGTGACAGAATGTCTGAAGGGTTGAGGTGGATTATTCATACCTCTCAACCTCTTAGTGCAAGAATTGAGGACAAAGCCAAAAAAAACATTCTCAATGGATTACCTACTGACTAGGCCTGACAAAGGATGAGGAATGGCTAAAGAAGTCTTCTTTGTTGGTCATTAGCATTCAGGATCACAGTTTCCCAAACGTGTCATTTGTTATGTCATATGTTATGCATTATGATGTTTGTTGTTTTAAATATATTTTGTACTGTAGCAATGATTATAGCTGAAAACAATCCTCAGAACAGCCCATCTACCTGATTAACAAATAAATAAATCAGTTCTTAAATGGTACTATTATTTATCATTGAAATTCACCCCATTCAAATGGACAAACATATAAGAAGCGAGAAAATCATGCTATATCTTACTAATATACTCTGACATTTTGGGCCAACAAACTGCATGAGTAATATTAAACTGCTCACCTTAGCACCTACTGACGCACACTGCTTTGATGTAATGTATATTATCCAATAAGAAGAAAAAGTCTCAAAGCCTGGGCAGTCATATTGTACTAGGGACTATAAGATTACATTATACAGAATCATCCTATCAGTTTCAGTCACATTTTAAAAAGGCATTCGTTATATGCAATGTGACAACCCAGGGAAGGGTCTATATTATATCATCGAACGCTTAAAAAAGCGAATGCTGATTGAGCGACCTAATTTAAGCGAAAGCTTACAATCTAGAACTGTCAGATCAGCGAATTTTTTCCCAGGGAAAAAAATCGTTGATCCAAAACTCATACACACAACACAAGCACACCAAACAAACAGAAATCCACACACATACACCTAAAATCTGATACCTAACCCTACACTAAACTATGCACACACCACTAACTACCCACTTACCTTAACCCAAACCCTAACCCTAAGGTCCGTCACTATCGCACACTCACCTCTCCCGCTCTCTAACCCTAACTCACTTAAATCCGCCCTAACCCTCATGTCCACTCAATCGCACACACACCTAACCCGAGCCCTAACCCTAACTCACCTAAATCACCCTAACACTCACATCCACACAATCGCACACTTACCTGAATCTGACTGGTAACTTTCCACCATAACACTGAAAATACCGAAGCAACAGAAACAGACAACCGAATTCTTTCCCTAGGAAAAAATTTGAGTTTCTGCTGCTTCGATATTTTGCAGTTTTGCGAAAATAAGTTTGATCAATCCGCGTTCGCTTTTTTAAGCATTCGAGGATATAATATTGACCCCAGGGAATAGGTTACAAAGTTTTTACCCTTTTCTGCTACAGTCATGTGACTTGTATCTTGTGACAATGCCACAATAACACACCTTACTGGGATTAGCTGCTTGCTTGAAAAAAAATGATCTCACTATAGTATTTATCAGTCTCTGTCTTTTGCCATATGCCCTTTGGCTTAAACTGCTGGTATAATGTCTGCCAATACCTCTCAGTTGTCCTGATTGTGCAGAACACCCCCAATTTTGCTTAATATTATTGCTGTGTCCCTTATAAAAGTTTTGACTTTTGTGGTAAATCACCGAGTATTACATCAGTCAGTAATGTCAGCCATTAGAGATTCATACTTTTTATTGCTCAGAAAATGCATGCTGATGTAAAACATGTTATTATTGGAACTTTTCAAGTGAATTAGAATAATATTTAAAAAACTGCCCCTGTTTTTGGACCTTTATCTCCCCATTATTTTTAGTTTTGCCACTGATTTTTTTTAAACAAAAACATCTTTACAGAATTATCACTTATGACATAGGCAATCATACATTTATATACATGAAAAAAACCATATTGACATATTTTCAGTTGCAAATATAATACATTAAATATAACCTTCTATGCAGTCACTGTTGATCAAACATTACTCAGCTCATTTAATTCCTGCCTGCCCTTTAACCTCATTCCTCCTCCAAAAGATTATTCTGCATGTATTGTTCCCACAATTCCCATTTTTTATGTAATTTGCTCATATCCTTTTCTAAAGATTCCATGTCCAGTTCTTCTATCACTGTTACTATATTCAGTACTTCTAATATGGTTGGTTTAGGCTTTGATTTCCATTTTCTAGTAATTGCTTTTTTTGGCAGTCAACAGAACTAAAGTCAGTAAAGCCTTATTATGTCTAGAAAATTCAGATCCTGTATCATGGCTCAAGAAATAATTTCCTTAGTTACATCAATTTATTCACCTAGATTTCTGACAGAGTAGTCCGCAGGGAATTTTTAAAGCCTGCCAACTTATTACTCTCCCAAAAAATATGTTCCCAGTTACCTCTTTCTTCCACATTACCCCTTTAACATTTGCAATCTAACTGGGGAAAAATCTTTGGAGTCTGCTTGGGTTATGAAAATACCTATGCAAATACTTCCAAGCAAAAATCCTAAATGTTCTAGACTTTGTTGCATATTTTGGAGCCATACATATATTCTTCCATTGTTTCTTTGTGAATTGCTTATCCAGTCTCTCTTCCCAATGTTTTTAACCTCCTCTGATTGATTCATATATTTATCATTTAATATTTTGTATGACCTACTAATTATCCCTTTTTTTAACAGCAGCTTCCATTCTAGATTCAACTAAAATGCTATCACTGCTGGCCTTTCACTTAGGATCCCCTTGAGCAAAGAAGTTGAGAGATATGTGTCTGCCTTACAAGCTGGTATTTATTATTTAAACTCTCTGTCAGTTATCAAAATTATTTGTCCTTAAAAGCCTATTGCAGAGTTTGGAGAGGGATTTTGTCACTCATAAGGAAAAAAAAAACACTTTGGTAGCTGTGTCTCAATTTGGTGAGACAGGTAGACTTTTACTGAACTGACTCACCTTGTGTGTTCCTTGCACCATTATGGTATCTGGTAGCTAACTGGTATACCACAGAGCTTAGAGGTTAACAACAAGTGAAACAGGACCTTCTTTCTATGCATAGAAAAGGTACTGAGCAAACAGAGCCTCTGTGGGCCATATACCTCCTTGACTGCCTTCCTAGGATTCTTTCCAAATAGTAGTCACCCTTAAGACTGTAGTTGACATTCTTGACTTAGTCCTCAGATAGCCTTCATTCAGATGTGTTTTATTTACTGTCAGATTTTTGAATCCAAGAGGATTACCCAATGATTTCATAACACAGGTAGCAAACAGGCAGTAAACATTATGGCAGAAAATAATAAAATCATAAAAGGCCATGGTATTGCCATAGAGATCACACTAAATGTTTTGAAGTACCATGCAATAAAACAGGGCACAAGTTCATGTAAAGAAACTATACAATCATCTGAAGCAAAATTATAACAACATCTACTAAATAATTCAATATATAAATCTTAAGTTGTCTTCCCTCAAAAATGACTGAAAAGAAAAAAAAGATGAAACTTCATATCTGTTAGGAAGAAAGGGACAAGCTAGTCTTTAGAGTAGTATACAACAATAAAGAGCATACTCTGGGCCTGGCCTTTATGCCTATAGCTGCTTTTTTTACAGTATATCACTTGGCTATCCTAGTGTTATTCATTCTTCACATAAAGAAGGTCTTAATGAGTTACCAGAAAATCAATAAACATGTTCTTTTGTAACAGTGAGAACTTACTTCAAATTCCCAAAGAATGAGTGCATTCAGCATAAAAGAACTAAAATGTTACCCTTGACAATATAAACTGTAAATAAGATGTATCTCAGTGAACATCATTCACAGACAAAGGTCATGTAAAACTTCATAAGCCAAGAAACAGATATGTAAAAATGACAAGATCTTAAAAGTGATTTAGCATCAAAATAACATTCAGTTTATTCTTGTCAGCTCTGGCCACAGAGTTCAAGCAAACTATAGTTTTTTTTTTTTTTTTTTTTTTAGGAGCTACAGGCGGCCCATGTAACAAAATATCTTAGCAGATAAGTGTGTTGACTTACATGCATAGCAATACAATGCTTCACCACAGATGATGTTGGGTATAGAATGATTCTCAACAGCAGAGTCTTTTTATCGCTCTGTATACCTGCATTGTACTTCAGTGCAACTGGTGTGCACCATGACCTCTGATTAGCTGTCAGAGTTGTCAAGAGCAGCATCTTCTGTGTCAAAATGAACCACTGTTTTTAATTTACAGTCTTTTTGATCTCACTACAGAACACAGATTTGTCATGAGTTTGTGTTTTATGGCAAGTCACATCAATACATGGCTTGACATAAAACTCATGTTATACATAGCGTCAGTTTACTTTTTAAGCATTTTCTACTTTAATTCTGATTTAATGTCCTTAATGGGTCATGGATCTGTCTCAAAGCTATCATACATCTCAATACATTTTGTCCAGTTACCGTTCCAAAAATGCATTTAACACTGTCATTAACACTGCTTCCACTTCTGGAAAATGCCATTACTGGTTAGCAAACACGTTAGTTGTCTCCTAGGCATTATATTGTTTTCTGAGCCAACGTGTTCACCAAATAAATTATCCTCTGTGTCAGTACCAGATTTTTAATGCACCTGTAGTTGCCAAAACATTAAGCTGTTTTCTGAACTGTTGAATTTGCAAAGAATAATTGTCCATGAAATCTAGCATGATAATGAATTTTTATCTGAGACAGCTAAAACAGTGAAATAGCAAATGTCTTTCTTGGGGCAAGTGCTTACTTCGTATCTGATGTCTCCATATTCTTCCTTTAATTAATGGTGTGCTGTGATTAAAGGGTCATGTTACATCACTTTCTGTGTAGTCAGTAAAGTGTGCCCTTGTAACATAGGGTAGGTACAGTATTTTGTACAGGTAGTCACTAGGTCAAGACTTCAATTACTGCCTAGTACTTGCCAGACCTACTCAGTACCTTAGCAACTCAGGCACATCATAGTGCTCAAATAATGCTTGTTGACATAAATGCAACTCCATGCATAGCAAGATCAGCTTTTGTAAGAACATATGTAACAATTGTCTTTTTTCTTGTACCTGTGGCCTCATTTTGCAAATTTGTAAAAGTAAATGTAAGACAGTCATGTCTAGTAAATGATATAGAACAAAATATATTTTGACTAGTATAACTCTGACACTCCTTTTTGATCTGTTATATATAGAAGAGTGAAAGTAAAAGTAATAATTTACTGCATGCATCAAATATAGGGACACATCTGCTGAAATTTGGGTCATTTCTGGATATAATGTACTGTAAATACAAACAGTTAAATTATTATGTAGATTTCAATCAGAAAATAATACTGTGTGCAACAAGACAAATAAAATTACCTAAGTGATCTTGAAGATTTCTAACAGAAAATACTATTGCCTAGAACAAAGAAAGACACATGCAAAAACACACACATTCTCTAATGCATTTCTATAAATTTTCCATGCTCCACTTTCTCTTCCTTTCTTACATTATATTGCCATAAAAAACACTTTTTATACTTCTTTGTAAATTCAGCCCACTACTCAGGCAAGATTTGATAGAAGTCTTTCATGGTGATATGATCTTTCCATGCATTGTCCAATTTCATCCCATAATTTCTCATTTATTCATTTTATTCCCTTTATTATTTTAATATATATTCTCTTTCTTCTATCTCCACTCTTCATATTACTAAATGGTCTGAAAACCCTGAGAATTATATCACCATTTGCTACTCCTAAACCTTCTAATAATAGAAAAAAATCAATTTTAGATCCAAGTGCTGCCCTCCCAGATAGCTAATTTACCACATTTTATCAGTTCCTGATTTTTCTACATCTTTTCCTTTCTTTTTGAGTCTTTTTAGGTTCATAGCTGAATACTAAGCTAAATGGTTTAAAGGGCTATTTTAAGCCTAGCTAATAACTCATGGTTAGAATCAAACATTGGTCCATGTGTCTGTAATGGGAAGATCTTAACCATTATGCTAAGTCTACACAAGTCTTCCTTAAAATCACAAAGTCCCCTGCAGTTACAATTTTCATGTTAATGACCACGTAGTCTAATATTTGATTAAACAGATTCTCTCTTTCTTGTTAGTTATTTTATGCATATAATGCTATAATACTATAAACATGTTTTCTACACCTCAAATCCACAAATTAACATTTCCATCCTTTCTCTTACATCTAGTATTTTCACTCTTTTTAACACACCACAGCCACTCCAGAACAGCTTTCACTTGTTACATTCCATATCATATCATATCATATTTCCCCCACAACTTCTCTATTTGCAGTCTCTCTTCACCTCTAACATAATACAATCCATATTACAGTATCCCTATCCATCTTACAGTCTTAATAATACTGTTCACATTTACTGAAGTACTATAAAATTGTTGCTTTTCCTTCTTTTTAAGATTAGGCAAAATATTTTTAAATTTTCTTATTTGTACTCTTTCCCCTATTGAATTTTTTTCCCTGTGTTTATCCCCAAATAACCCTTGATCCTCAAAAATCACATTTTTCAATGGCTTGAACTAAAAACATTCTTAGTAAAAGTCCCTTCTCCTGACCTCTCTTTCTGCATGCAAACTCTCTCCTCTGTTTTCATATTTTTTTCTGCTTCAGTGGTTTCTTCTTCACCTATTTCACTTCTCTATCAACTTGTTCTTCTTCCTTGTGTATGTTTTCTTCTGTTTCTTCTTTTTCCTTCATTTTTTTCATCATTTGACAGTCCATGCAAAAGGGTCACTTTTTTATACAACCCATATTCAGCCACACACTTTCTCGCAGTAAGTCCTTTCTCCCCACACTGTTTAGATTGTATCTTGTCACAAACATTAATTAAATGAGAAAGGTCTCCACCAAAGGAATACAATTTAGTCTGGCCAGTATATCTTAATGACCCTCTGTGACCAGCCACAAAAATAACAGTTGCAAGTGTTTCACCGCATGTTTTTTCAATTTCTAAATAGCTTCCAACCAACACCCTCTATTCCATAAGTTTCTTTAATCTCTTACTTTTACAATGTTATCAACAATTTCACACAAACCCTGCATGGCTTTTAACATCTTTTAAACATCTTCTTCCAGTTCATCAGTTCTAAACTGAGAAGAACTATATTTTAGCATTTATGTGACTATCAGAAAACAAAAAATTGTTCTGTGAATACATTTCCTTCTTTTTGTTATACAGTTCCAGCAATTTCATCAGTCTCTCCATTTCAAATGTTAAGTCACAAAAAGCTGTTGTCCCTATATGTATAAAATACCAAATGTCTTGAACTTTAAAACCCTGAGTAGTTACCAAATTGTCTCATACATAATATCTGCCTATTACAGTCTCATTTTTGTCCTTATTCTCACATTTGGCCTGCTTTTGATTTTAAAAACAGTTTACTTAGCCGGTTGCTGCTCTCCTTTTTTGCCTGCTGCCACTGCTGAATAATTTATAACGACTGTATTCTCTGATGCCACAAAACCAGACTCCTTCTCAGTTTGTTGTTGCTTTCCATTTTACTTTCTGTCACTCCTGCATAAGTTTTAGCTGCTACATTCTCTGCTGCCACCTGGTTTCTTCTCCTCATTACCATCCTCAGTACTTCTGAAGAAGTTATCTGCCATCTCACCTCATGAAACAGCAGACTTGTCACCTGGATCATCCTGCTTGATTACTTCTAACATATCATCATCATCTGTGAGCCCTCCTGAAGCCAGTTCTGTTACCTGCACCACTTAAATGGACACATTTATTTCACTCTCTATTGAGGCAGCTAAATGCTGCTCATGTGTATCATTCACTATGCAGGAATATTTATCTGCATTCTAATACTCCATATCAAACAATTTTTTCTCCAAATTCTAATTTTCCACCTCCAGACTCTCCATAGCTTTTCTCTCTTCCTCCATGTGACAGCTTCTTTTAGACTTCTTCCTTGCTGCTGTAGGAGCCCATTGGTGCCATCTAGCTTCTCCAAAGAGTAAAGGAAGTTCCTCGATGCCCCGGCCAAATTTCCTGTAACAATATAAATACCATCTCAGGTCTCCCCTGAAAAGAGGCCACTAGCCCAGTAGGACTAACTTGGTCAACGAAGGATAAATAAAAATAAAATAAGTAAATAAACTGGCAAAAAGAGAAGAAGAATTAAAAACAGAAAAAGATGACAAAGGAATTAGCAATCCATCAGCAGGTGTAGAGAAGCAAACTATGGATAATTCAGAGAAGAGATTTCATGGGTTCATAGGTGTGTGCTAGACTAATGGCCCTAGAGCCTTTACAAGCTTAGCCCATAGAAGTGCCCTGGCATCATGCCACCCAATGTTAGTTCCCAGTGCCTCTGTCAAGTAGAGCACTGGAGTGATCCCTAGGGTGAACTTTCTATTTCCCATCCACTCATCAAGATTTCTCTTGAAGAGGGCCAGTGAGGTGCTCTGCTTGACATGTATGGGAAGTCTATTCCAGAGCATGGGCAGTCTCTGGGTTATGAATCTGTCCCTCCAGCATGTTCTGTTGATTGTGGTAATGAGGCTGAGGTCCCTGGAGCATGTGGTGAGGAGGGATTGGGATTTCTTTAGATGTAGCATTTCTAACAGAGCTGGGTCAGACATGGCTTTGTAAGTCAGTCAGAGATTGCCTCTTAGTAGATGATATGAGACAGAGAATAGCAGTAGTTTTTCAAGTCTGTCCATGTAGGACATGTGTTTAAGGCCTAGGATCCTCTTCGTGAGGTACTTTTGTGGCCTCTCCAGCTGTTGCAGGTGTCTAGTGAGGTACATGCCAAATGGGGCATTATACTCTATGATTGTTCTAATGAAGGAAGAATAAAGAGAAATGATGAACTCTTTCTTCCTGGATGCAAAACCATTGGTAATAACATGTGTCACATAGAAGGACTTTCTGACCACAGTGGCAATGTGGTGGTCGAAGGAGAGGCTGCTGTCAACCGGTGTCCCCAGATCTCTTATAATGTCTTCAGTGTTCAGTGGGCTCCCATCGAAGTGGTAATTAGTGGGAACTGAACTTTTCCTAAAGGGGATGACAACACATTTTTTGGCATTAAGTTTAAAGCCATGGTTTCGGCACCAGTCATTGGTCTCATTGAGGCCTTTCTGTAGGATGTCTGCATCACTTGGGGAGTTAATGGCTCCCGGCTTGCAGTCATCTGTGAACTTGGTCAGCCAGAGTCCCTCCGTGTTGGCCTGGACTTCTGAGAAGTAGATGCCAAATAGGAGAGGACCCATGACCAATCCCTGTGGGACTCCACTTGTGAATGGTCAGCAGTCTGACTTGGAGTCTGCTACTTTCACACTGTGAGTTCTATCTGTGAGCCAGTTTGCAACCCACCTAACGATATTGTAGTTGATGCCTAGTTTGGTGAGTTTATCAATAATCCCTGAGTGAGGAATGGTATCAAAGGCCTTGGCCAGATTGAGGTGGGCTGTATGAACTGCCTTACCTTCATCCAGAGCTCTGGTGACTGACTCAAAGAAGTCAACCAAGTTGAGCTGGCATGATTTACCTTTCACAAAACCAAACTGTGTCGGATCTGGAGTTTGGATATTCCCTATATCCTTGTTAATTAAGTACATGATGATGTGCTCCATAGCCTTACATATCAAACTAATGGGGCAATAATTTCCATGGTCTGTAGTCACTCCTCCTTTATGGAGAGGGGATGGCTGTAGCAATGTGCCATTTGGTAGGGACAAAGCCTGAGGTGAGGCTGTGAGTGAACAGGGCACACAGATGTTGTGCCAGTTCACTTTCTAATTCATGTAGAACACAGCCAGGGATATTGTCGGGTGCCATAGAAGCTGTATTCTTGGCCTTGGACAATGCAGCTTTAACCTGTGCTGCAGTAATGCTGGGTGTCTGGCCTTCTTCTGGTATTGAAATTGGTCCTTGGGGGGTAAAGTTGGCACTTAATCTATAGGCTAGTATGTTGGCAATATCTGTTGGCTCAGTATAGGAGGTACCATTGTGCAGTAACTCAGAGCAAATATGGGTATTGCCATGGAGATTCTTGATATAAATATAGAAGGCTTTGTGGTTGTTTTTAGTGTCTGCCACAATTCTACCTTCATAACTGGCTTTGGAGATTTTGATGAGGGATCTCAAGTTTTTGTTGAGGCTTATGGGGGAATTTTTCCAGTCCTGGGACTTCACTTTTTATTGCAACAGTTTCTTCCTTCTGTTGTAGAGTTTATTAATGGCAGGGGACCACCAGATTGGCTTCCTTTTTTTGGAGGAGAGCATCTTGGTTCTGTTGGGTATGGCAAGTTCCATGCATTTTTGTACTAATTTGTACAGTGCATTGGTGTATGATTTGGCAGTCATGCATCTATTTTCCATTGGCATTGGTGCAGTGAAGTTAGCCACCTCTGTTTTTAGAAGTCCAAAATCAGCTTTGGAGAAGTTTTTCACGGTGGATACGTTTGTGTGTGTGTGGGGGTGGGGGGGGGGGGGGGTGGATAAGATGTGGATTTTCCATGGTGATTAGTTTGTGGTTGGATCTAACCAGGGAGGAATTGACTATTGGTGTAGAGCAACAGTTGCCCATGTTAGTAATAACCAGGTCAAGGATGTTGCTTCCTCTAGTGGGGGTAAGAATGTGCTGGTCCAGGGCATTGGAACTGATGAATTGCAAGAATTGTTGAGCCACTGCATTGGTGCATGAGTAGTTTTCCTAGTTGATAGAGGGGTAGTTGACGTCACCTAGTATGAGAGTGTTGGGTTGGATCTTAATAGTTTCCAGGGTGCTTAGGAATGTGGAGTGAGAGTCTTGAGATATGGTTGGGGACCTATAGCAAGCTACGACCTGAATCGCCATCTTACCCAGTGTTAGTTGTACCTGGAGTATCTCAGATGCGTTATTCTGGGCTACTAGTCTGGAAATGTGTATATCCTTTATGAATATGTAGACACCACTGCCTTTGGAGCTTTGGTCAATGTTCTGGGGCCAAGAGGTATGGAAAGAGTTATAGCCTGGTAGTGCAGGGGTGCTTTCTGCTGCTTTAAACCAGGTCTCCATTGCAGCACAAATGTTGATGTTCTCCATTTTGAGGAGTGCTTTGAGTGAGTGCATCTTGAGATTTAGACTTCTAGCGCTGAGCAGCATAACCCTCAGATTGCATTTATTTATAGCTGTTACCACTGTAATTTGGTCTTTGGAACACCACCAAAAAAAGGAACTATAGGGGTGGCAAGAGCCTTAGCCAGTACCCAGAAACCGATGGGTGACAGATGCAGGCCATCTCTGGGAAAGCATCGAGGTCTGTCAATCATGTCATCCCAAGCAGATAGATACTGGATCCCCTCAGAATGACATCAGAAACTTAGCCAATTGTTAAAGCCAATCATTTTCTATTTGTACTGCGATATCATTCTGGGTGATGGTAGGATACTGCTCAGGGCTAGGGTCTTACCTGCCTGGGCCACATAATCCGAGAGCCCCATCATGTCTCTTTTCATGTAGTCCAGGGAGGTGCATCTCAGATTATTCACATACACATGGACAATGAAAGAGTCATACTTGTACTTGTTGTGGAGTGACCTGAGTGCATGAGTTATGTGTCGGATTCTGGCACCTGATAGACAGCTGACTATTACCTTCTCCTTATTCAACCTAGTGAGTGGGATATCAGTGTGCCTCACTATTGAGTCACCTATGATTATTGTATTGGGCAAGCTGTTTTGCCTTAGGGGCTTAGGTTGAGGAGCACACTGTGTAGGTGAGCTATGTGTTTTGTGGTCTGTGCTGTGTTGTGGTGGTCAAGTGCATTTTTGCCTTGGAGGTCTCTGCTGTTTGTGTAGATTTCTATTGAGAGCCTCCACGTAGGTGGGTGTGTGGTTTGTGTTTTTATGTGAGGGCTGTGATGGTGGGTGTTCTGGAGGGCAATGTGTTCCATGTGGTGTGGTGCAGGTGTTGACCTTCTCATCTTGACCAGCTATTCCAGTCTTGGCTAGAGAATGCATGGCTTCCAATTTGGAAATATAAGTGCATTTCTCACAAGTCTGAGTGTTGGGAGGTAAGAGGAGAGGGTTGTCTGTGTACATGAGGCACTGACTCAGAATGCCCAAGTTCACCAGGTTAATAGGAGAAAGCAGAGGAAACTGACCTTTAGACATGCCAGGAGGGATGGTCATCATTACTAAGTACTGGAGCTGTTTCCTTATAGGACGTCTAGTACTGATAGCGCTTATGTGTGGTACAATAACTACTGCAAAAAGCCTGATGAAGTGCTAGGTAAATAAGCTAATTAAAGTGCAAGTGAGAAGAGATCTACCAAGATCTTAAGGGAAAAATTGAAGAGCAGACTTTCTGGCAACGGTAATATATTTTAAATGCAATGCAAGCTAGCACACTTGAGTGTGTAGAAATATTAAAGCAAATACAGTTAAAATGAATGGAGTTAAATGAAAAAAATGACTTAAATCAAGTGCAGAAAGCAGTATAATAGAAAAAATCAAAATGGAGGTATTTAAAGTCTCTCTTTCTCCTTTCTGTTGCTCTTGTAGTCTGCAGGAAGCCAAAACAGGATCCACAGAGCTTAAACAAGAACAAACCCATGCAAACATGGGATTTTAAACCAGAAAATTGAAAGGGATAGAAAAACTACCCAAACGGCCAATAAACTACAATTTCAGAGCCAGAAACCACTCCTCTTGTGGTAGATAGGCTACTTAGTGCTTACCACTCCCACTGATAAGCTGGAAGGCTTCCTTCTAACAGAAAGGTCTGAGGAACTCAGAAGCTTACAAAACAGTCCTGGATATAGCAAATCTGTATCTGGACTACTCTAGTAACAGGAAAGGTAGAAAACAAGTTTAAAGCTTTTTGTTTGTTTGTTTTTTTGCAGAAAAAAAACAGTTAACTTGTAGCTGGAATACCTCAAAAAGGGTTTAAAACTGTGCAGCTGAAGCTCTGGATGCTGCAGATCTGTATTTAGGCTATGCTACTTAATTTTAAGGTTAAGATCTCAGTAAGAAAAAACTCACAATGAAGCACAAATTAATCACTTACAGTCAAAAGAATAGCACTTGCAGTATACAAAATGCAGTTAAACAGCAACAAAATGCAGTAAAATGCAGTTAAACAGTAATGAA